>NW_020217065.1:839833-902863 GCF_003070985.1 Temnothorax curvispinosus | reverse complement strand
ATATATATATATATATATATATATATATATATATATATATATATATCACACACACATTTATATTTCTTCACACATATTATTTTTTTAGTAATTAGTAATCATGAGCCACAAAGTTTCATAATTATTAATTACTTCTTTCTCTATTTCTCGTATACGATATGCATATAAATATTTCTGAAAAAATTGTTACATTCTTTTGTTTTAAAAATTATTATGAAAGTGAGCACATACTATAAATTGTATAATTTGTTTTTCGAAAACATACTCTATTCACATTACATTATTATATAAAAATTCACGTTTAATTAACCCAAAAATTAAGTATTGTATCTACAAAATATCGCACACATTAAATATACGTTGAGTAAAAACCCAGTGACGGAGGACAGTTTTTATAGAAGGACTCTTTCTTTAAATAGTTATTAAGTAACGATATACTGCTCGCAGGACTCTAAAAAGGTGTGACGGACAGCTAATGTTCGCGGTGGGCTAAAAGACACGTTCGCGAAGACTGGCACAGATCAAACAAAACCCGTTTTCCTCCCTCTTGGCGACAACGGAACGCTTGTCGCCGAGCGGCAAACACAGTCAACGTTGTTTGTTTCTGCAAAACGATCCACTCCTCGCGTGAGTTACGATCGTCTGGACCTGCTCGATCCTCCTCGGACCTCAGCCACTGCGGCGCGGCGTGTGAGGTCCTGCGAACGGTGAAGCTTTACTATGCCGACACGTATATACATATAACTCCGCGCATTATTCCCTACAAGCATAGTCCGCGCTTCCATAAGCTCACTTTCTTCACCTTCAACACCTTCCCCTTCGCGGCGTCAAAGTCTTAACTCGTCGTTTTTCTGGGAGACTACGGAGTCATCGTTCTAGTTGGTCATGCTGCTTCCACTTCCTCCGGACTGCTAGATGCAAGCATGAGTCGTAAAAACGAACGAGCAGAATTCCTTGGTTCCTTACGGTTATATTTTGTAGAGGATTGTGTCGACAGATACCTTGCAGAGATATCTTCCCTTCTTCACGTACGAACATTTATTTCTTGTTGACGACTCTCAAATTATAAAATTTCATTTATTGTCGATCATTAATTTTCCGTGATTAACCCGACGTTTGCATTCTATTATTTTTTTCAAATAAATAATTTTATAAATCTGTTATTTCATCATTTTAAAAATAAATAAGTTCAACTACCAATGAAATATATTAAGAGGAACTTAGACAATTCAGTCGAACTTAGACAATTTAGTAACAATCTTGATTTCTACAAGCAGAAGCCTCAAAGTTAAGAGCGGCGAAATTCGTCCATCAATCTAGAAAATGGCATATTATGAAGGAACTGTAGTGCTTCGTCATTGTACATTATACATGGATGAGAGTAGTAGGGCTTCTACTCCCGTGCATAAAATTTTCAGCCTAGGACTTCAGAGAGACGTTCTCTATGGCAGACGACATACGGAGGACCGTGTGCGTGCGTACGTCTTGAAGATGGAGCCCATTATGTAGCTTGTACACGCAGTCTCGGGTGCTCTTTGCTCTTTACTCACCTTTCTTGTTTGCAAGGCTGCCTGCTGCCGTCGCATGACGACACACCGACGCATCAACGCACCTTTTCTTTGACTAATGCGTCCGAACGATCGTTGCTACCTCGTTTTACTTTCGCACATCTCGTTAGCACGGCCGAATGGCGTGAATCCATTTACTCGCTGTTTGTAGATTTTCTGTCCGACGATTATTACCGATCGTTCTTTGTCAGCGTTGAGATTTACTTTAGATATTTGCGATGTGCAAAATAAACTTACTAAATACCCTGCTAACATTTACCGCGCCATGCGATATTTATACGAAGATTATTCATAGACTTCATAGTCGCAACGTGATCTTTCTTCGGCATGTGCATAATTTTAGTTGCTATTCTATATTGATAAACTGATTTCTTATTTAATTTTGCATTTTTGTAACAATATGATATTTTCTTATTAGTATTTTTTTCCGTTACATTTTGTAACAAGTAAATTAATAATCTTTTTGCGAATGCAATAATCTACTAAAGTTACGTTTTATATAGAAATTGATTTAAATGAAATTTTCAACAACCAAATCCTTAAATCGACATTCCGTAATTATTCTGCGAGACGTAGTAAGCCCAACGTTAGTCCATGCACAATAGAGACAGTATGTTCGGCATCAACTCGGTCTCGCAAACTCCAGTTACTCCGAAATCCACGTGTAACTTCCGACCGTGCACTTATGCACAACGGAATCTCCGTCATTGCCGCGGTACTCTCATGAAAGACGCGTTAACCCCCCCAGACGACAATGGTCATCCGTTCACCGAAGCGCGGAGACGCTTCTGCCGAGGTCCGACAGAAGCTGGCGCTTTCCCTGTCTCCTCGCCCGCGTTATCCTCAACCTCCCGCAGCACTCAGACGGACCAAGAGTGCTTTTGGGATCCCTCGTTTTCCTCCCTGTCTATCCCTCAAGCTCCACGGTCCCTCCCCCGAGCCATTCGTTGGTACAGTGTATCCCCCTGTGCTCCAATTACGAGAAGGAATGCTCATTTGGTACGCGGCGGGGGACCCATAATGGTCAGCAACCACTCGAAACTATTATCGACCCGCGGATTCGCCTCTAAAGCATGAGCGACGTCGTCCGCCGTACTCCACGCCCTCGAATTTTTAATCCGGCTCCACCACCACCCACCGACTACCAATCTCTCGGAAAGCACTTTCGACCAACGACTGCGTCTTGCACGTCGGTGTAGACGGCTTGCATTTCTTATCACGGTGATGGTGCACGCCACTGAAGTGGAAACACCAATCGTGCGATGGAGATTGCGATGCTAACCTCCGGGAAAAGCCTTTCTACCGCGGCTTTCACCCCCCCCCCCTCGATCTTCCTCCCCTTTCTCTTCCCCTGACAGTCTAGGTGCTCGGATTCCCCCGTCTTGCATATTCGATGTCTCGATTCCAGGGCATTAGGTCCGCCAGTTTTGCATGATTAGATGAATGTTTCATCGTGAGATCGTTACTTTGGTATTATACGTGTAATACTGTGAGAACTGGAACGTTCTTGTTATCGAATTTTTATCGCAGTTATAACTCTATAATCAATAATTTTTTTACCAGAATAGGACCTTGCAGAATTTTGTGATTTATTCTATTGACTTATACTAATCCACAACTATCAATTATATACACAGTGATAACACTACTTTAAAGTCAACTAAAATATTTTTAGTGTTGTCAAATAACAAACATCATTTTCGCCATACCACGTGATTTAGTCGCTACTTAAAGTCCTATCTGACACTTACTTAAAAATGTTAACGATCACGCGCGCGAATGGAAACCGAAAACGAAGTACAAACATCGACCACTCGAGAGAGGAATTCCTCTTTCACAGCGCGACGTGGAGGACATACTTGTCGCTTTGGAAGCGCGTAACGAACAATTTCGACAACAGGATGGAACAAATTGGTAATGAACGACGCTGTGGATACCGCTCTCCCTGCTCCGTCTCCTTCGTCTTCCTCTTCTTCCCCCAACTGTGAGGCAATTTCGACGCCTCCGTACTCCAGGACGTGTACATGAATGATTGAGATGTCCGCGAGCGAGTATTGCGCGTCCGACTTGTATTGGCTGGAATAATAACAATAATCTTTCATGTACTCATTTGCTCGAGCGCGCGCGCACGCACACCGTTGCCACGATATCAGTGACGCGCGTGTGCGTGTTAAACGCCCGTGAAAGTTGACGCAGCGCGAGAAATAAGGAAGTCGTATAATTCCAAGGCTGCAGGTGTCGTAAATGACGGTTTAATTCATTTTCAGAAATTGTGACAAGTGGCCGCGCCGGCCATATCGTGATCACGTGTGACGTTATCTCATCTCTGGCTGGGATTTTTACCAGAACTAAAATGTGCGATGTTTTGTGCATTCGACCATTACTTACAATTAGTGACGTTAATGTTTACTATTAAACTCTATATGAGGCAGGCGCGCGCGCACGCGTTGATTAGATATGCAAGTACAATTTCTGTTAATAGAATGAACAAGATTATACTTGAGACTTAATTAGTATAAGAATATTTATTATTGCGATGTATGTTCTCTTTATAGCATACAATACCCCAATTCACTTTATAACAAAAATATACAAATGCTATTTGTAACAATTGCAAAGAAAGAGAGAGAGGGAGAGGGGAAAATAAATACATTTTAAATATTTTATATCATTATATCTACATCTTTTAAGTATTTTATTTTGGTAAAATATGCATATATGGTTTTTTAAGTCGTAGGTTCTTAATTATTGTGGCATTTGTAATCATATTTTTTAATTCTCTGAAGTACGCGTAGACAGTTTGGCAAAGTGGTAATTAGCGTATCAAATAGGTACGCTTTGGTGCTTCTATTGTCTCATGTCTTTCGAAACAAAAGTCTTCCGTTAACAATGCGCCTGCATGCAGGCCCTCTTATCTATGTATCAGGTACATGCTTGTTCACGAACATATTCTAGCTGCGAAGTGGTGTACACGTACATTGTTGATACATACAACAGAGAGTGAGCAAACAGTTTTCTCGTGTTGCCCTAAAGTTGCTGCTTGGCGACGAGAGGTCCTTTCTAAAGCGAGCAATTCAATTACCCGCAACTCCAACTTCCGTCCTTGTTTCCAGCCGAACTGCGTGCGAGTACCGATATTCATGAGAAGGAAACGCGATCTAAATTGTCTTGTACCGCAGAACGAAGGATGATTAACAAAATTGCAATGAACAAAATGAAAACTCGACCGACCGGCGAAAATGCGCGAATGAAACGGTGCTTCGCTGGGAATTATTTACCAATTGTCGCTCGCGGTTCACTGAATGCGAATATTGTTTTCCTCAATAAGGATATTTTCTTATCTATATCTTCCATGAGTAACAATAACAATATCAATACAAATGAAATTCGCGAACTAATAATATTTCTTGTTACAAACATATATATGTATATTTACGGTCTAAACAATTTAAAATATTCTAATAATGATACCGCAAAGTAGAACACATAGTATATAAGTAAATAATAGTTATTAAAATATTTAAAATACAATATTTGTTATATTTTCATTTTTCACTTATAAGCAATAAGCATATAAATTACAAATTGCATTGCAAGAAAAGAAGTTGCTATTTGTATGACACATAATACCATGAGATCTTCACCTTCTCGTATCGACTCGTTCCCTCTCTCTTCTTCTTCACATTCTTTTTCATGCACTGTCGGTGTCTCGAGACAATTTCGGCCCTCTTTTAAACGCTCTCATTCAAGCCACGCACACACCGACACACCTAAGCACGCGTCCACTTTTGTACGCACAAAAGGGGGACGTGACGCGGCTGGATACGCACAATCAGCCCGCAGTGATTGAGGCATTCAAGGCGTGGGCACGCACTCTTACGCGCGCTTACGCACAATTCGCTGTGGGATTCTCACGCTCTTCGCGAGCTTGGTTACATCGTGACATTGAGGAACATATTATCATATTACAATCATTTTATAAAAGAAATTATTACGCATAGATGTATAATATTATAAACTTACAAGCGTATTTTATGGTAATTCTTTTACATTTCGATAATGATTATATTAATTAGAAAATTATCCAAATCATCATCGACTTACACCAAACCCGCAGCAATTATTATCAAATAGTTTTTAATATATTTTTATTATATTGTCCAAATTTGTGCGGAACTTCAGACTTTACTTCACATAATTGATAAGAATCCGCAACGTCTGGCGATAAATTACTTGGGACAGCTTTCAGTCTCGAGATGGAAAGTTCAGCACGGGATTTACCTGCGAGTGACAGTTCCATTAACAAATTTGCACCGGGACCTCGATTTTGTCGGTACGTTCGTTTTATTTTTTTCGTGGCCCATCGCGCTGCGTTTCGGCGACGGCTGGTGGTGGTCGCGTCGCGAGAGAGTCTTCATTGAGCGCGCGAGAGGTAATCTCTCGGAGAGAGAGCGGCGTTTCTTCCCTTGCCTCCAACTTTAATTACTTCGTTTCATTTTAAAAGGGCGAGTAATTAGGAGGTAGCGACCACCCTTCTCCCGTCATATCTTTCCGAGCTGCGTGAGTAGAACATCCGCGGAGAGCGTTCGCGTCGAATTCCGGCGTCTTATTCTCTCCTTAACGGCTTCGTCTGGAAGAGTCGCGTATCTCATCTCCCTGATCTCCCTAAAGAGCGCCGATCTATTTATTGATAGCACTGCACCGCGCCGTGCCGTGCCGTGGCGCGAGAGCAGCCAGATTAATCGCACGGTCATCTATAGCCGGTCTCCCGCCCTCTCCGCTTTTATTAACTCCGCTGGTTCCAACTCTTCCAATATCACATTATTGCACTCCGCCGCCCGCGGCGTCACCGTAACACTCGAGTGTAGACGGTTGCTCATCTGGCCTCTCCTTTTTCGATTTACCTCCTCCACTTTCCGCCTGCTCGACGCTCGACCATCGTGTCTCCGCGACGAGCTCTCTCTCAGCCTGATGCTTTATTTCCACCTGCTAGGGGATTGTCCACAATGCGCGGCAATAACCGAGAAATCGACGTTTACGTTGATACCCTCGCACCGTCCGCCCACTTGAAGTCACAACAAAGCGTCGTCTCGACATTTCTACGCCCGAGTCACGTTATCATCCCGATGTGTCCCCCTTAAGATTCGATACATTACGATATTTCGCCGCGACATCGATATATCCGCGATTGAACCGCGCGTAGCGTGGCAGCTCCCTTATTGTCATTGTAACAGAAATAACGTTCCATTTTTGTGTACTTATATAAAGTCTACCTGCATAAAGTATAGATCTGACAGATATAGAAACGACGTTATATGTTAGGAGATTTGTAACGCCAAGCGTCATTAAGATATCAGATCAGTTACTCTATAGAAACGAACGGCAGGAAATCATGGCAACATGCAGCCTCGAAATATCAGGGTTAGAGTCCGAGCTGTAATATTTTCGAGCACGACTACTTATTAGTGCGCATTAAAAATCATATATATCATGTAGTCCGTTGGATCGTGATAAATAACTGTTCTTACATGTAAACTGGTATTTCAGACAAAAACAAATGTGCTCTTTCCGTGTTCGCAGTAATTGTGAATTTTGGGAATTATTGAAATATGTAAAAACACTAAATTTTTGACCGCACATATGTAGATATTTATAATTTTTAATAATCTGTAATTTACAATGTGATTGACGATCCATTTCGCCGAGAAAGAAAATCACTGGTGTTATCTTGACACAGTAGCCTCAGAAATGACTTCGTCCAATCTCCACTCGTAGCGGAAGAGTGTGGCGTTAACTGTTAAAAGGAAGCCGGGAGAGATAGGGAGAAATTCCCTATTCCCCAGCTAATTTAGCAGAAATCTGATGGCCGCGACCGATGCTCGTTGGTCGTCACGATCTGTGCATTTAGAAAACTCATCTTCCTCCCCGCTGTGTAATTTTGCAATTTCACGAGATCCACGCGACGTCCTGAATATCAAAGTGGTGGAATTGCGCGGTGTGCACTGAAGTATGAACTTAATAGCCACGGCCGATGTAGTTCTTCGGCAGTCGCTGCACGCATCTCCATCTATTTCTATTAACGTCGGCCACACCTTGCCCGATCTAGATTACCCTGGAAGATGTCTTCCTTGTCAACATTTGTTATTGCTCGATAGCTCGTATGCCGTTCCCAGCGGATGTCGTTACATGCCACTGTATCGTACGCGGTTGCAGCTCTTCTTTTTTTTTTTCGTTCCATTAATTGTAATATAATGTCGGGGATAGTAATTGCGATACGTGTTGCGCGAAAGGCGACCGATCCATTGTCGGAACTCATTATGATGCTCGCAGGTGAGGATCTTTGACGCGCTTCATAGACTAGACTCTTACCTAACGCGCTGTTTAATTTCCTCGGCCCTATTAGTAAATCATATCCGCTTGAGTAATAGCCGTGAGGATCTGGCTGGGAGAAATTCCTTCGCGCGGTTATAGACTTTTCCCGGAGAGAATATATAATCTTTCTACGAAGCCCGGAGTAGTTACCGTCTCGAATTACATTATGGATGAAGGAGACTGTAGGAGGATTCACCGAATTTGTCAAAAGGGATCCGTAGATCTCGACGGCGCGGATAGAGTTACCATATGGTACTCGCGTCATGGTTGATGTGTGTATTGTCTGAACACGTGTGTTGCGCCGATTTTTGCGATCGAATTAGATATCTCGTTAAGGTGTAAGTATCATATATCTAGAAATGGAAGAAAGAAGAGTATTTCCGTCTAAATACAAAAATGTTTTCATCTCATACACATAAATTGCTCACGATTGGAACTTACTTTTACATATTTATTTTGCATATTATATTTAGATACGTTTAAAAATATTTTAAAATTACGAAACGTGTAAATATATGTATATTAATTTATCGCAAGAAAGAAAAGCTGATGCTTTCATATTCGAAGTGAAATCTCCTGATTATATGTCATCAAATTTGATTCAAATATCACTTATCGCATGTTCGACCATTAATATTCAATGACGCAGCGACGAATATTTTGCCAAACATAATTTGCGATAATTGGGCCCCGATAGAAGTTCCAGTGTAGAATTTTCCCTGTCGCTAGTTCCCAACACAATTTATTCCGCACACTTGGCGAATCGGGCGTATCTTTGAATTAAGTTACAGCAGCAGCCCCGTGTCGGTCGATGACAAAAGGAAAGGAAAGACCAGATGCTACCCGGGCAAGGGGGGAGGTCTGTCGCGTTCCTCGCTGTTTTTATAGCCGTCGCCAGCCCACGCGCCCGCGAATCCGGAAATTCTCTCGGCGTAAACGAATTAAACCGGCTCGCCTATCTGCAACGAAGCGCTTCCGGGCTTCCGTAGCGCGACGCGCGGGAGATAGGAAGTTGCCGGAGGAGGGAAAAGAACACGGGCTACCGGGGAGCCGTGTGCAGGCGAACGACGCGATGCGAGGAACCGTATTCCGTCGAGTTTCTACCGAGGATTAACAAAACCTCCCAGGTTGAGGTCCATTGTCTCGCCTCGTCCTCCTTCTTCGATCCTCGCCGCGTAGTTTCTTAGCTAATTTCTTGGCGCGTGCTGCCGTCTGCCGACAGGAACAAGGGCATTGCGTGCTGCGAGCGAGAGAGAGTGAGAGGGAGAGGGGGAGCAGGGGGGAGTGAGGAAGAAACGTAGCGACAGAGGATGAGGGTGAGAGGTTGCACGGGGTTGAGACACCTCGCGGATAAGGTCGAAAAGGTAATCAAACTCTATCCTAGCGTGGCTATTAATTACCGCGTACCGCTTACGCGACCCGAATTCCAAAATTCGTCGCTCTTGGCGTATACGCCGCTCCGTCGCCGCGCCGCATTTCCTGGAATTCGAAGCTGCAAAGTGCAAATATCTCGACGATGACGGCTGTGCGCTCCTACGAACGTTTGAGTTTCTAATCTGTAATCTTGATATTTCGTTCTTGAAGCTTTTGGACAATCATAGCATAACGAGAATGTTGAAATAGCATATGTTCCATATTTGGCATTGCGCACTGCACAATAACAGCGAGTGCACGTTTAATTAATTGCAATACGTTGTTAAATAAAATTTCTACTTGATCAATAGTCATGTGTATTAATACGTTATAACGTAATTTTTCGATTATTTAAAAAAAAAACTTATAATTTTTAGAGCAACCTGATCATGTATTTCTGAAACTTCAATTATTATTCTTTCCCTTAAACAATTTCAATGTCACGTAAATCATTTGTACGACATTAAATCATCTTGTTCCTTTATATCCTCTATTGTTTTACATTTCCATTATTCATGCTTCTTGTCCAGTATATCATTATTCAAATGTGTCTTACGTTATCTTAGTCTCTGTCTCCGTCACTCTATAATTTGTTATTTCTACATTCTTACGTAGGAATTCATTCTTCTTATATTTCTTATATTTTTCTTACATTTCTATCTTGTATACATCTTACAATTCTTTATTTTGATTTAAGGAATTTCTCGTTTAAGGAACAATTTTTTTTCATTATTCTTTTTTCATCATCAGTTATCCTTTATTCGCTCATTCTTTCTTCTCTCTAATAGATCTCGTGCAGCAGCAACGAGTACGCTTACCAGATTTTCGTCATTTTAATTTCATATGCGCCCGACAAATTCATGCACCGCGACGGCTGATCCCGTTTACCCCTAATATACGATCAGCATGGTTCGTCGGATTCATATATCACGCTGCGGCATCGGGAGCCGGGATCAAGTTAACCGTCCGGGTCGTTGTAACAATCGTTGAGTGCATCGCATAAGCGCCTTACGGTGTGTATGGCATTGACACACGGGGTGCAAGTAACCGCGCGCCCGCTATTGTTTTCGGCTTAAAACCGCCCCTTGCACGCATTGCGCGTCTCTCTCTCTCTCTCCCCCGTCTCTTTCCTCTTTCCTTCTCTCACGCGCGATCCCGTCTTTTGGGGTTCCGATTCCGACACAATGAGAGACGTTTCTACGGCCCCAATGCCGTCTGGCCCCGTCAGGAGAAGGCTGACGACGAAGTTGATCCTTTCAACAAAGTCGAAACCGGATAGTAAGATCTCTCGCGTTCTGAGAGCCATATACACTTTGCGACTCGATGAGACCAATCACACCGCTAAGGATTTTGCTCTTAGAATCTACTGGCTTGGCGCTCGTTATAACGGTCCAGTTGGTCGTTCGATTAACTGGAAACCAATAAGGACCGCAGAACGACAAGGAGCTGGGAAACGCCTCTAACAATAAAAGTCGTTTCGAGATCGTTAGAAAGAAGGCAAAGGGAGTTGACTCGGTGGCTAACGGGTATCGCAATTCCTTTTTTAGTAGAAACTCATTGCGAGTGTACTTTTCATGACGGTGATCGATCTTATTGTTAGACGATTATCGGCATGAACGTTTCCGCATCTCCATTCCGTATGTTCTTTAGAAAATGAAGTTAATAGAAATACATGTTAATTCAAATATGGTCCAAAAAATTAAAATACAATATTATGCATTATATTATTATATCATTAGAAAAAAATGTTTTTTGTATGTGATTAAAGAGCAACAAATTGCACAGCACACATATACGGTAATTTACTTTGAATTCCTATCGTATATAATATGAGCATAACTGATATCTGCATATTTATATTTATATTGAAAGAACTATTAAAATGATTATATAGTTAAAGAAAGAAGCGCATGAGAGTTTAATATTTATGCAACATTAAACTATTAGTTTAAGAATAAAGTTCGCAGCGGACGTGTTTCAGTATAAATGCAAATACCTGTATCATAATAACCGATTTCATCGCGAAAAGTTTTGAGAAAAGAATGCCAAAATAACGGGTTATTTTCGAGGCACGTTTAAACGCGTATATAATTGAATTTTGTGGCACGATTCTGTAATATACCCGGTATACGTGGACTTTTTAGTCTTATTATCGATAAAACAAGAAGGCAACATCAACACGATGGTACGCGCTACAGCTGCTCGCCTACAATCGGTGCTCCATATTTAGCGACGAGAGATTCAGTCTCTCGTGAACACCATCAAAGGAACACGCCTTAATCATTCTCCCCAAGCTTTCGTGCGTATAAAATTACGATAATGACGACCAAGTTATAATGATGCGACATCAAACGTCGTAGTATTTCTAGTGATTAACGTCATTAACCTTTTTCGACTGCCGACGTTAACCAAAGTTTGACTCGGGATGAGAATGAAGAAGCTTAAAATCAACTCGCGCAAAAAGATCTAGTTGAATTATTATGTACACTACAGCATGGAAAAAAAAGCGCATAATGATTTCAGTATCGTAATAAATTATTTCTCCGTCACTAAGCATGAGCTGCGCTAGTAACTGCAATGTAAATAGAGGTCAATGGTTTAATTAACCACACTTAAGGCTAATCAGTGTTTTACGCCAGTAACTTAGAAACGTGTGATAAATTTAACTTTGGATATTATTATAATCGCGATGGAATAATATTTATAAATGCAGAGTCTTAAAATAATATAGAATTACTTTATAAAATTATATATAAATATTCTTTAGAGTCATGAATTTCAGTTTTCTTAACCAAGCGTTACACAATCATAGTATTATTAAACCATTAAAATCTCAATAAATTAACGGCTATTCGTTTGCTAAATGCCCGTAGAAGATCGAAAATCAGCGCAATAGTAAGCCAAGCTATACAATAGGTAACTAATCGCTAATGATACTCTCTATATCACAGATCATTCTCTATATTCATCTCATAAGTGTGCTAATTATCCTTGATTACGATATTCTAGTATATACGCTTAGATTTTAACGAGTTCAAGTGAACGAGTTAAGTGAATGGTAACTAATTTATCCATTTTGTAATTTATTATCCCGAAACTATTTGCAATATATGTTACAAAATTATTACGTTTCGTGTTAATATGGAAATTTTCTCTCGATTACTTGCTATTTACGGAACATTATGATTCTCTACTGTATAATATGAAATGTCAAAGTTATTTTATTTAAGACACGTTTACACGAATAATAGTTACGTGATGTAGTGCAGTTAAGGACAATACATCTCTCTTCTGGTAAAATCTTCACTTCAGCTATTCTCCGTAACGAGTTATCGCTATTATATGCGGCATTTACTTGTTATTATACATTCTGTATCTTACGTTTCTCTACGTTTAATCTCTTAAGCAGACATGACAAATATGCTGCGCCGCACGCTGTTAGGAAACTATTTACAATAGCTTGCGAATGAAAAGGGTTTTTGGGTTAATTCGTTAACATATTTTCCCCGTTATTCAGATTATTTCTGAAACATAGCCATCCGGCTATTCGTTGGATCTTAACGAGATATTTAATATTAATCCTGGTAGCATTATATTACATTAACAAAACAAATTATAACGTTTAACTTCTTTACTTCATAAGATATGCACTTTATTACATGTGAACAAAAGAGTTATCATTTATGATTCACAGAAAATAATATTTGCATTGATTCACGAATATTTGCAATAAAGTTTTTATCAGTTATTTGAAAATTCTTTGTAAACACTATTATTAATTCTAGGCATCTCGCACATATTCAAATGAGAAGATACTGAATTACAGTCAAGAATCAAATCTCACCGTTGCTCGAACTTTGTGCAAACTACTCGCTGATCGCCTCCGGCACAATGAATAATTTGCATAGAATACGAAGGGGACTGAACTAATTTCTAAGTTAATTTCTAATAAAAATTCCGTTTTCAGTTAAAATCTCTATCTGAAGTTTTAAAAGAGAGTGAAATTAAAGTATTAAATTGCCGGATTAATGCAATCACTTTTCAATATATAACCTTTTTATTATTAATTTATTAAGGATTAAATGGTACGCTAAACAAGGATATGCATACTAGTGTAATATCCTTGTTTACATTTTTGCACAAACAAGCCATTCATAATTTTGCTTATTTAAAATAAAATACATATAGCATGAAATTTGTTTAACAAGTTATACATCTTTGTTTAAAAAAAAAAATAAATTGTGCTTAATTCTTTCTTTAAAAAATTATATTCCTAATTTTTGCATTTAACTTGATAATTCAGCGCAAAATTTCATCGTATTTTAAACACAAACTTCCCAAATTTAACGTCAGAAAGAATATTCAAACGATTGCACAGTACAATTCCATATTTTCGTGTTTTTAGCACATGGCATTAATAACGCATTGTTCGTACTGTGCAGTTGCACGCGACGCACGCGTGCGGCGTGCGTCGCATGTGCTACACGAGTGTAGACGTCGCGTGGTATCGTCGTCGCGCACGGTATACCGCCCGACGATTCCGCGGCGAATTAAGCGCATAGTGGCGTACTACGAGAGGCCGGCATTATGCAGATTCGTCCAGCCGTATAACGCCAGGTTTAGCGCCGTGCCGTCAGCGCGTCGCAGCCGCGGCATAAACTCCGCGGAGTTATAGCGCTATTGCGGGCGGTTGTGACGGTGGCTGCATGGCAGCGGCAGATCCCCGTATCGCCGCTGTCATCATTGTCGCCGACATTCGCGATGCGCGACACGAAGGGCCGCGAGCGCCGCGTGGCACTTCGGCACTTCGGCAACGAATCGACAGTGCAATGCCGCTAGGGCCCCCGGACCTCTCCACCGGCCACCCTCCGTTCCTCAGATTCCTCCGCTTTTACGAGGCGAAAGTCATTTACACCGCGCGATTTACGGCTGCGTTTCTTCCACCCTCCTCCCTTTGCCCTTCCGCCCCGGGCCGGCCCACCGACCGAGTATCGATACCCAACGACGAAGGACTTTACTTCTCGAACTCGACCTTTCCTCTCGGACCGCCTCCGCTCATCGCGCGATGCACCTCTCTCTCTCTGCTCGCGCGATTATCGACCTTCGACGGGCACTGCGCGAAACGACCTCGGTGAAATGCCGGGGTGAGGTTCTTATTAACGTTCACCCTGAATGATGGGAAACGCGATTCCAGGTGAATTGAAGTTTGATGCTATTGGAAGAGGCAACTTGGCCGTCCTCTTATATGTGAGATGGCATTTTAGCGTTTCCCTGAAACGTCTTCGACCATGTGCTCTCCACTAGAACATACACACTTCGGTCCTTTAAAAAAATTTATTTCCCACAACGTTTTCTCTGCAAATTTGATTCCGCTAATGTGCGGAATCTTGAAATATAGCCAAAAAATTTAAATGCTTTTATAAAAGCAGTAATAATATTACATATATTTTTGGACTAGTAAGAATATAATTTTAATTATTTTCTTTTAGAATACGAATTTCGTCTAGTTGATGTTCAATATGATTTTACCACGACGATGTCAATAATTTACGATTGCCATTTCTAAGACGATGTAATGTCTCAATTAATAAAGAAATTATTTTGAAACTCTGTTTTAATGTAATAAAATAGTTATTATTTTCTATTAATTTAAAAGTATTTTGCGGTTTTAGCGATCAAAATATTCTTCCTCTTGCTCCAATTTCTGCTTTCTTGAATATCCGTGGGAATTCTAGAATAAATTGATCTCGAGATGACGAAAAGCGATGTGAATTTAGTTTGAATACATAGTGAACATATTCTGAAAGATAAGTCGCTTTTCAGTGTACTTAGGAAAAGAACTTATACGAAGATGTATCTCTGATTTTTACCATTTATCTCTGGAATGTGATTTTATTTCGAACGCGAATTTGTAATTTTTTGAAGTATCTCTATAGAAAGCAGAAAGCTAACAGTCCGTAACGTTGACTAATTTTAGAAAATTTTTTGTGACATATTAATGATAAATGATTATTGTAAAATAATAATTTCGTTCATTTCTATCTCCTCATGAAGAAATCTTTAAAATTTTCATGAAAACGATTTCGGCCTACTTTAAAAGTAAACGAATTTTAACATTTTGTCGTATGTTAAAAGTCACAAGTTCTATCAAAATTTTATCAAGGTAACGTTAAAACTACGAACAAATTCTGCTAGCGTATCTCACCATATTATCTACTAAATTAAGTCATATTTGGGCATTTTTCAACATATAGTAGAGTTCACGTTTGACATGGAATGCACCAACAGCGAATACATTTTGCTTTATACATCCATGGCTCACCCGCTAATCCGCTAATCGTCCGCGAATCTCGGACCTCAGCCGCCGCGCTTGGTTTTCGTGACATTTGTTCATTCGTAGAACGGTGGTATATAAATTTTACTTTGGATGTTATATTGCGCGGACGATCGTAGGCCGGATCGGTTAAGCCGGTGGGTGGAACAAATGGGATAGCGGCGTGAAACAGCGTAGAGGAGGGACCGCGCACGTCATAAGATTTCTGTCATGAGACAAACAACCTCCGGGGCACGAAGCAACCTTAAGCGGGCGTCTAATTATCGATCAGAGCCGAATGTAAATCCTCCCGCTTCGTTTGTCTTCCCGAACTACACGGCAATTTGCCAGGGCGCACCCTCCAGTCCATGATCGTTAATAAAATTTGAATCTTTAATCACGTCATGCGCTTGTCTCCGGCGTTTGACCTGCAACTCTACTGTTTCGCTTCACACACAATCCTTAGCGGTGTGCAGGTTGTATTCATTATATAGCCGCTTACTTTTCCAAATGAGCAGAGGCAATGAAACGTCAAAACTGCGCTAGCTAGCACTAACACGGTCTGCTAATTATTATAGTCATCATTATCGTTATCGTTACCGTTTGTTTAACGCGCATCTATAGTTATTCTAGTTTGCCAAGTTATTTTCTGCGCCGCATTGCAGTGGAGTTTATAAAAAATTGCGGTTAATTGCGGTGGCATCTTCGTTTTCAAAATAAAAAACTTTTGTCTCACATTTTTCGACGTATAATTACTTTGTACCATTCGTATATACTATCTCTCGATACATATTTCTGCTCAGCCAACCAACGCAACCAGTCAAGAAGGAAAGAAGCGGAGGCAATGCGTTTGCGGAACGTGTACTCCACGCGAGACAACTTTCTGCTATCTATCTTCCGAACAATTAAATTCGTTTACGAACGGCCCCGCACTCCAGCCGCACGGTTTGTTTTTAGATTTTCTACCCTGGGCTTCCTTTTCCCTCTGCGAAGTTTCTTCAATTTCGCTTTAACCGCGGTTCGGGCTGATTGCGGAGCGAAATACAAACTCCGCCACGGATTCTGACACAAACGCTTCGAGATCCCGCCGCGGCCGTAATCTCGAACGCAAACATGGTGTCGAGTTTTATCTCCGCTCGACTCGCGTAGCCTGCAATAAGGATTTAAGGCACGAGCTGGAACGCTCTTAAGCGAAGATCTTTCTCTTATCGCGACGCTTTTAGGTGTCTCGAGACAGAGTTGGGGCGCGCGGGCGCGTCGTTGAATTTTTAAAACGTCCGTGTTACGCGTCGGGCGCGTTATCGACAGACACGTGGTAATCGGATCAGGACTCTCTTCTTCGGGTTAATCCCCATACATCTTGGGTGACGCAAGGACGTGACAATCCGGCAATGCCGCCCGCCGTTGCTTCGGAAAAAAAGAGATGGAACGGGTGGGAAAAGATCGCCCGGTCCTCCTCCTGCAACTTTTCGTCAGCGGTCACCACACATCCGTCGCACCTCCGTTATTAATTATGGGATAATCCTTTGATGTGGGGACCCTCGGGACCCGAGTTACGCTGCAACTCGGAGGACACTACGCTCCCTTCTTTTCACGACCTGCACTTGACGAGGCGAAACAAAACGATATTACACGCCTTTGTCGAGGCTTTGAAACCCTAAAATCGGAAGTCGCGTTAATAAAATCTCAGGCGCGTTGACATTCCGCAATTAACTGAGTGTCCTTAATTTAAAACCAAGCGCGTTGTAAAATAATCCGACGGGAAGTTTGCATATGTAAACGATGCTCTCAACTGCTCCTTTTATAAACGTTTATCTCACGTGAAGAACGAGGTTGTGTGATATTTATTAAAACAGGCAATTTTTTGCATCTACATATACTCATTTTGCCCCGTGTTATATGATCAGAAAAAAAATTAATATCTGTCACTGACACTGAGGAAAATTTCAGTAATTAGGACGTAATATACATTCGAGAGACGTGCCGACAATTTGAAACGCGTTCACAAAAATTCTCCTTCCGTCGTAATAATTTCGCGCTAACTAGATCGTTGGCACTCCTCCAAATATAACTATTATATCCGCTGCCTCTCATGCCGTCGGGTCCAACGAGCTTATTCTTCGATATACGTTAATCAGCAGATACAGTTTTGCAGAAGAGTTTCGAAGTAGAGGTCGCCCGCGAGCAAACAAATACGTATCCCGGATGTGTATCCCGTTGGTACGTATATTTCAGGCGTCTGACGGAAATTTGCGAGCAAATATAGGAGTTCGGCGGTGGTCTGTATGCGACACTAACGAGCCACCAAACTTTGCAGTTTGTACTTCTCGAAAATCGCGTCGTTGATCGCGGCGTAGCGCGGGCGAAAGGATCGGATGGAAAGAACGCGCCGGTATACCCATTGCGTTCCTTTTTCTATTTGAAACTTCCGACGAGAAAACGTGCCGCGAAAGTACCGGCCGGTAGTTCGCTCACGTTTCGCCGAACGGAAACGAACGATCACTGCGAGGATGCTGATCGTTTCGGCGAAACCGGGCGACTTATCGCGGCAATTAGAGACCAATTAGCGGACACCTGCGCCGACTTGCCGATCGCCCTCTAATTGTCGACCGCATCGTCCCGCATTGGAATCGTACGGTCGCCGCGTAACATCGACCGGAATCCACGTCGAGCGTCGTCTACGTGATGTCTGCGAATAAACGTGACTTTGCTCGTTACTCGCTCACGCGCGGCGAAACGTGTCGCGCTAATCTAAACGCGAATAAATAATGTCATTCGCCGTCACGACATACATACGAGAAACCCTGAGCGCAGCTTCGTGCGAATAGGAAGGCGATCGTGAGAGCCGCGCTTTGCAGCTAATTACGGACGATAAAAAATACGGAGGCGAAAAGTTTTTCTCTCTAATCAGAGGTCTCGAAACAACTTAATGCTCGCGCCGCGCAAGACGTAAGACGTTTGAATCGATGGCTACGAAAAATTTACCATTCAGCGACGGTGAGTGAACTGTAATCCAACGCGTACGGACGAGTAAGTTTAAACTCAACGATTCTATTTAAGCACGATACAATTCGAAAAGCGAGAACCCGGTGGTCCGTCAACAATCGCCACCTCGTGTCGGCGGAGTAGCGCGTTCATCGTGGTTTTCATCGGAGCCGACTTGCCAGACTTCCGTCGACAACACGGCTCTTTCTCGTCTGCGGTAAGCGAGAGCCCGCATCCGGAGCCGTCTACGCCACGGAATTATTTAATTTTCAACCGACTCCTCGTCCCCGCTGCGCGCCGCGCCGCGCCGGAACTTTTCACTAGAATCGTTAGCGTGACTCGTAGATAGGACTCCTTCGCGCCAGATTCACAGGAAACTGAATAAAACTCGCGTCGTTCCGCGCTTCGTCGAGGAGGCGAGCGTGAATGCGAGTTGCAATGCGCGCAGACAGAACGGATGAACGACGAGGAAAGAAGAAAGGGAAATCATCTTTATAACGTGTCCCCGGATGGGAAAAATGTGCTTCTAGGCTCTAGAGGATTACCGCGATGTTCCCCTGAGAGAGAAAGAGGTGGCGAGTCACACCGCGCCTTGATAATTGGACGCCTCGTTACTTTCTTCTCTTTCTTGCTTTATCTCTCATAGTCGATCTGCCGTGTACGAGAGATTCCGAGGCATCTCGCTCTTAAAGCCGTGGCCACCACTTCCCATTATGCATCTCGCCTACCGACCTTCGATCGGCCACTCGAGTATACCACGAATGAGAAAGTGCTTCGTTAGCGAAGGAAAAAAAGCTGAGATTCTCTTGACTCTTGTTAGTAGCTTGATGTAGGTCCCGTGAAATTATGTCACAGTCATTTATCGCGCCTTTCGTTAAAGCTGAACAAGCGGCAGTTTTTGCGTTCTTCGACCCTCGCGCGTTTCGTAAATCGTTCGTAAACGAAGTAGATAAGATTACGGGAAGTGTCCCGTTTACGTGTGTGGACGAAGTATTTCTCGCGAATCTCTAGAAACCACAAGAAGTTCTTTTCTTTCTTCCTTAGTTGTGAAACTTTTTTCTTCTTCGATAATAGATTGGCGTTCGCACTCCAGAATCATTTATAATGCATTCAATTATTTACTTCAGTCTTTCTATATTTTCCACCAGCGAATGCATGTTTAAGTAATGAAATCATCACAATGGAAGACGAACATTACGTACCTACATATATAGTTTATACATTTGCAAAGCATTTCGCGAGAAACTTATGTATCATAAAAATATTTTGACCTGCCGCCGTTTCACGAAGCTGCAGGCGCATTTCTGTGTATAATGCCGCGCTTGTATTTTATAACAGTATTCATTATGCTCGCAGCACTTAACCGTTTCGCCTTATGCACGAATTTTACGCTTCTGCGAGAGGGCCCCGATACACACTCATTTCCTCGCAGGGTCCGCACAGGCGGACTCGGTAGTGCACGTTGCCGTAAAATCTGCTCGTTAAAACGACACGTTCCTTTCGACGCGCTATATATCATCCATAAAGTCAAAGCTGTAATGGTTCCGTTCTGCGCGCGCGCGCGCACACTCGCCCTATCTCGAAGAAAACGCTGAGCGTTCGATTTCTCGACCGAACTCTGACAATCTCCGCCGGACACCGGCGATCGCGATATCTATTATTGTCGCGTGCGCTCATCGATTATACTCGTCGTCGGCATCGATCAGCACTTTCGCAACTCCCGTGCGGCGCGGCGCGGGCGCTTACGCGCAAACACCCTTTGGCGGAATGAGACTTTTGTCTACGGAACTTCGACACTTTGTCAGTGTCGTTTCTCGATTATTACGCTTCACGGTCGACGCGCCAAATAGCTGGGCGTACAGGATGTCGCGGGGACACGACATGTAGACGCCTTGTTAGCGTAAACTGGCGACGAAGTTGGCGGAGGGTATCCGACTAACGACGCGCAGGCATCTAGATGTCCGAGGAATGCGGATATTCCGTCGGAGAAAATTCGGCGTGTCGTTCGCGAAACACAGCCGCTTCAATATATAAATCATTTTACTGGCGTTTAATTGACTGTGAAATATTCCCGTTGACTAAGAATATATCTCGGATGACAATCTTCATTTATATCATTCTCAAATATAGATGTTCTAAACTTTAATATGTCACATTTTGATTTTATTAAGAAATATTAAGAAGAATCTTTAGAGAGATATTTAGGTAAGCGTCGATGTGTATAAATACTTCTAAATTGAACATTAGATTACACCGGATATATTAAATAAATTAATATCGAGGAATAATAATGAACGAGGAAATAGAGACAATAGATAAGCCAGAGTGGAATAATGAAGGAGATCGAGTTCGCGCGGCTGTCGGGCCCTGCTAAATTTGACTGGCTTTTCCGTCTGACACGTGTGACATGTCCACGTACGACACGAACACACGGACAGCCAGCGCCCGGTTGGTGGTGGACAGTGAGAGCGAATTGCGGCGTCTGTGGGCAGCACACGTGTGCGATGGTCTCTCGTATCGTCGTCGTCGCCGTCGTCTGGGTTATGAAATATCACAGGGTCAGGTCGGCTACGTGTCACTGCAAGGGACTTGGACGCGTCTTAACAAGGCGAACTCGAGCCACCCCCTCGAATTCAGAGAGAGAGAGAGACGGTTCGTGCTCCACCCACCTCTTCTCCATAAGATCTATGCGATCGTCTTCTCGTCCTCCTCTCTCAATGGACGGTGACACGTGATAGTAGACCCGCTTGGAAACGAAGACTCGGGGGAGGACGAGAGAGAACAAAGACTCTGCGCGCAGTTAGCCCAGAGCCACTTCCGATCCCTTAATTGAGAGGCCCGTCCGGATATCTGCCCTCGTGGATCAGGAACTTCCTACTCTCTCTTTCTATCGTTCTCCTCTAGTCTCACTATCTATCGATCTATACAGACGCACACGGATATAGCTATCTAATTGTCTTACCTATTGATTCTTTACTCTATTTGTCCTCTCCGCCGTCTGTATATCTTCTTCCTCGCTCCGTAATTTCACGGCGACATCACCGTATCCTTTCGCCAACACCTCCGTCGACACATGTATCGTCTAGACGATTTGCTTCATGGCTCTTTGTACCAAGTTCAAACGACGCCTCGATGAGTTCTTAGCGCCTTCTCGCAGCCAAGAATTCGCACTCTGTGAGGGAAGCGCGTCGTGTCGTGTCGAAACTTTTGGTAATTACACGGCGGGAGCTCTCCTGTGGCGAAAAATGTCGCTACCTCGTTAATATTTAACGAGTCGTTAATCACGTCCGGGAGCGACACCGTGACGAGTGGTCCTGTACGCGCGTATATTTGTTAACACTTTCTTTGGAGCATTTCCTCTAACGTGTTTCGGACGTCGTAATAAATTGCTCCACCTGATAGCTTTAAGAATAGCACGAGGATAGGATTAATGTTACATATTACAACATATCTCTAAGATGACTCGTGAAAAGTTCAAGAGACGGTAATACTTTTTAACGCCAAAAATGATATAGTATATTGCCCAATTTATTATAATACTTAATAAAAAATCAATAATAAAGAACGATATACTTGAAAAATATTTCCATTAAATATAATTCGTACAAAATACAAATATAAAAAGTTAAACGTTTTAAACAAATTTAATGACATTTCAAAATTTAATTTCCTTAATATGTGACGATTTCTCGATTGATATTCCTTTAACTGTCTTTAGAAACTAAGTTTTAAAAGGCTCGATCAAACGAGCTCATCGTACTTGATTTAAAGTGTGATCAGTCCGATCTAAATCACGCTTCGTAGTGCAGAGAAAACGTGCATTTTCTACTTGCACGACTTCCCTTTGTTATCACATTGAGATCTTTCAATTGGCACTGTTATAGTCGATCGATGCCTATTAAGGATTCAACTCTGTTGAAACGATTGAGTGACAGGCAAGCGGTTTACAAAATTGGGGCACCATTTCTGTGACAATGTTTGACGTTTTAATATCGTTGGATCTATTTTTAAAAGCAACTTTCAATAATGGCAACGACAATATGACTATCATGTAAAACACTCCAAAAAATACCAGAGAGAATAAATCAAGTATATATCAAAAGAGAAATATTTAGAAACAATCAATATCGAAAGACTATTCGATGAAATGCAATCTGCTGCTTTCTATAGTAAAAATTGTAGGCTAACTTGTAAGATATTAACCTTTAGAGGACGAGCAAGTTTTTTCATGAGTTTTTATGATTTTTATTTATAACTTCTATATATGTGTTAAAGTGTTATACTACGAAAAATAAGCGATTCTCGTGGAGCCTAAAAATAGGTCCCGTTCTTTACAGGTTAAACGTACACTTGAGAAATTTTTAATTTTTTTTTGAATCATTATTAAAAATACAAGCATCAAATATCATTCTTAATGATCCGAAATAATGAGAGTACGAGAATCCGAAATGATTGAGAGTACTCGCGCATCTTTCCGATTGCTGGTACCCGTTTTCGTTTGTTCGACAGATAACGAAAGAAACGAAGTTAAATCAATTATTCTTGATTGCTTCACATTATTGTATTATATAAGGGTCCTTTTATCGCATTGTAAAATTTATATTCGAGATTAACTTTTTATAGACGAACTTGACAAAATGTCACGATTCAATGAACCAGCAACAAGATGACACGATTGTCGTAAGCAACGTAAAAAGAAAGCGCATCAAACGAGATGGCAGTGATTTCGCCTCCTTCCTTATTTTACTTCACTTCTTTTTTCATGTCGTTGAAAATAATGGAGATCGAGACAGGCTCTCGTTCGAGCGAACGAATATAATGGTGAATTTTAAAAAAAATTCCACGGTTCGGGCTGGCACGGAGTAACGAGGACCACGCCTGTTTCCTCGCGCAACAGTGGATCAGCGATTGATCGTTGTCTCGTAAAAATCGAAAGCAATGACCTGCGATTGCCTCGTAGATCTCCACAGAAAACGATTCGAGGATGTTACGGATTGCGCATAAATGTTACCATTGATTATCTCTGCGCGAATAACGTATGAAAATTGCCATATGGTTATCCGTACGGATGATAGAAAAGCTACAGCGAGAGGTATCACGCGCACCTGTTCGTAGCGACCAGGAACTTATTTGCTGTTACTGGAGAAACCTATAATTTTCGCAGAGTCGGGCTGTCCGAAGGTGGATATTATTATTATTATGACAAGTAAATGCAACGGATATATCGATAATTGGATACAAGGCAAAGGCGTGTATCGATCGAGTCTTTTCGATATGCGGATTGGAATCCACGGTAGGAGACAAGAGAAATGTGGGCAATTAAGCACAGGTGTGTGCGTAGCTATTCGAGTCGAATGTTGTTGCGTAAGCGTGCATATATAGGTGCGAGAATTTGTTGCGTTAGGAGGTACAGAGAGAGAGAGAGAGAGAGAGAGAGAGAGAGAGAGAGAAAGAGAGATGATATTTATTGTTCATCCGACGAATCCGCGCCGCGCCGCGCCGTAATTGAAATGATGATTTACAGTCCCGACGGAGGGAGCGCGCGTGAGGAGAGAGTTTCTTTATTTCCGCGACGTGATAAATAATCAGACAGTGCCGATATCTTGGATTAGACCGGATTATCGCCGAATCGTCGGCCATTATCACTGGCTCACCATCAAACATTGGCGCGTGGACATTTATCGGCGTAGTTAGGATTTATTGTCCCGGCCGACGGCAGACATTTTTCTTCCACGCCTCGACGGCGCGGCCGCGCCGGTATACCTCCGGATTCCCGATCGATCCTTCGATCCCGCAGGATCTTCGCTCTTCGTTAAGGGCCACGGCACTCGTACCATGCCGGATCGTCGCATCGAATTCGCTGTCGCCGTTAATCCTCGTCGCTGATATTTATTCCGAGTGTAATCGGAACGAGAGGCAGAGCCACGACTCGCTAACTAAGCGTCCCAAGACGTTAAATCGCACCGCCGATTCGCCACGGAAGGCCCTCCATTACCGGCGCGCGAGTTCCGAGCGAATTCATCTCGCGACGGACCGCCTCGACGAACTTCAGAAACAACGTTTTAATGGCCTCAAAATTTCCGGTAACTTTATTATCGCGAATTAGAAGGTTATTCGATTATTAACTATATAATATACGACGACCAATATTTCGTTCGCGAACAATCTTATTTAAAAATTTTGCTAAAAATATCTCGAAAATTATTAGGAGAGAACTACTACCGATAATTATATTAATAATGTAGAACCAGAATTTAACCGATTGTAATAAATTAGGAAACAATATCGACTTCATCATATTGACTTATCACTATTTTGTTACCGTTAAATATAAGTTCTATATTGTATATGTATGCGTCGTTAGTTCCTGTATGCAGAGTTTGGAACGCAAGCCACAGAGATTAATTATCGCAATCATTACGATAATTGAGTTAACCAATAACCAGTATGAAACACATTGGTGCGGATAGTGCCTCTGCGCACACTGTTAAGAGCATTGATATCATAATTATCGCAAATTTGTTTATCCTCTTTAGAGATTATCGCGCTCTATGTTTATCCGCATTTACACTAATGTTCTCTAAATAAATAAAATATTACATATTTGTACGTCTTAAATCAATATCCATCGTGAGAAGCAACCGTGTGAAAATTCAAAAACTCGTTTGAAGTATAGAAAGTTATTGGCACAGTTTTAAAAAACAAGGCAAGTTTGTTATATACGCCATTTTCGTCCGTAAGCTGCACTATTTAACTTTAGCGCTCGCTAATAAATTTCTCGTCAGTTTTTCTTCAAGCAGTTCATCAGCGCAAGTCGGTAGCCATTGACGTGCTCGAACTTATTCTCGCGAAAGGAACGAATATAGCTTTACGTACGTATACAAAGTGCTGTTGTTCGAGCCTCGAAACTATCCGCTATCCAAACTATCCAGTAAACAAACTTAACGAACTCATTAAGCAAACACTTAATCACCATCCAGCACGTTTATTAAGCTTAAAATACCTGTAAACCAAGATGATGTAAATATTAACATAAGCAAAGTTCTGAACGCAAACTTCGAAGTTATACGTAAAAACATGTTTTAAATTTTGTTCCATTTTTTTTTAATTTGTAAAATTTGATAGCGATTTAGCTTACCGTGAATTTGGCTAAACAATTTTTTATTGATGGTTTATTCTATATTTTTTGAAGAATCAGCACTTTACATTAATTAATTCGACGATCTATGTTAACTGATATGTGGATAACTGAATGGCAATTTATTTATGTCAAAACCGGATAATTGAATTATGGTTTATTCAATTCGTTAATATCTCGAAACTCTTTGAAATCTGAATTATATGAAATATTGGCCAACTTCGGTATACCTTGATTTATACGAGATTGTCATGACAACGATTTATCGGTTTGAAACAGCATCAACAATTGCAAAACGCGACAACATCAAATGTATCGAAAATCTGATCAAATGAAAAACAATGAATCAATTTAATCGAAATAGCTGACAACACGATTGCCTATTTGATTAACAACTTCCATTGTGTAATATATTTTTCGAGAATCGCACGGTTTTTTGTCTTTATTAGTTGAATATACCATGCCTGAAATTTTTAAACTTTGGTCGGATAATATTTAAAATGATATAATACAAATTATACGAATTGTTAGGAAATCTCATTGGCGCCCAGATTGCTATAAGAGTATTTATCATCTAATATATTCAGCAAAGCAAACTTTTCCGTGTAATTTCCTTATCTACCATCGTTCTGAATGCACTCTAATATATATTCGGATATATATTTTGGCCTTTTCGTAAGTTTTCGAAATTATCGATCAAGATGTCACGATTGTTTTTTTATTATTTATCTTTAGGTTTTAAATATACCTACTGGTCAAACTGGTAGTTGATTACGGAGTATTCACGTCATAACAGTCAAGTCGCTATCGCTTGACAGAAAAAAGGTTAATCCTTCTCTGGGTAATACTTTCTACTTCGCGCGATAGTAAGAGCCGCGAGAAACTGATGGGAGAATAGGGGTGAAACGATCGTGGCGGTGCGAAGAGTGCGAGGAAAAGAAGGTCGAGTAGGCACGGGAGGAATGGGAGAAGGGAGGTAAGAAGGAGGCAAGGAGTGGCTGAGGGAGTCGAAGAGAAGCGAAAAGCACGAAACTCGCATTTCCCTAAGTATAACGTATGCTCTTAATCCCGAAATTTATGCGAGCGGAATTAACGCTCGCGCTCGACTCTCCGCTCGATTCGCCGGCAACGAACTCTTGCCTTAAGCATGTACATGCAGTTCGCTTTTATACCGCTGTGAACGGTTCCAACACCGTGCAAACGTCGCGGTAGTGATAGCCCGAGACCGATATCCAGTCGCGGTTTTCGAACGACACGGTGTATTCCTTTTGATAACCGGGAATAGAAGGGCAAACATCGGGAGTATGGGGAAGTGTATGGCGGCCGGTTATAGACTCTTATCGGGATTTACGATGCCTTCGAGGCACACTTCAGCTATGAGCGGGAATGCGAAGAAGGATAATATTTTTGTTTGCGAGCTCTCGTGAGAATTATACACTTTGGGCGCTATCGAAGAAGACCTTAAATTGCGCAGGGGCTCTCAGCCAAGAAACAACCATGACTTCGTTGACAATGATCCCGGCGAAGACTCTGATGGAATTAAAAATCGTTATGTAATCGTTAAATAACCGTTAAAACATATAAAATATTTAAAAAAATATGAGAGGATCGATGAGTGAAAAATGTAAAACACATCCGTAATATTCTGTTTTTTTTTATGTCTCACTTTTATAAATATATTTCACGTCATACGTAAATACGTATGAGACGCTGTCTTATTTCACCGTATATAACTTAATATGCTTATATCGAACTACAACTTATTAATCGCTATATATATATATATATTTAACGCATTTATAATATTACTTTTACTTTAATACTAATTTACTATTAACATACAATTAAAAATATATTTGATTGTCGTCTTAGCATATCTTTTTGTTACGACTATCTTAATAAAATTAATGAGACAGTCGAAATGTCTTTCTTTTGGGTGCAATGAAGTAAGCGTAACCCAGTTTCGCGAAAGCAAAAAACGTACATCTATTATCAGCAGGCGAATTTGCGCGATTGACGTATAATTAATCTTCGCGAGCGTCAGAATGTCGGCGCTGTTTGATATATCAAGAATTTCTGGCGTATTGGCAGCGCCAGAGAAGTCGATGCTTCGCGCAAGGATATCGGCCCCATCCGCTAGCCGTGGATTCTGGCGTACCATGGAGTCCGTACGTCCCTCGTCCCTCGGCTTTGCCATACTCCTTCCGCCATACACTTCAACGTATAAAGCGAAAAACGCATGGGCGCACTCGGGCGCGGGAATCGTCTTGCTGGGTTAGGCCCTTCTCCGAGGGGGGACAGGAGAGAGTGCCGTGTCGAAGGGCGTCGCGTTGTGTACGCTGCCGGGATCCCATAAAGGGACTTTTCGCGACAGACGGCTGGTTATTCGCCGGAGATTTCGTAAAGGACTTTCCTGTAGTCGATGGCCCCGGGAGCGCGCGCTCCCGTCATCGTCGTTTACTCGTTTTTCTCAGCCTCCGAGGACATCCCGGCCGATTTACTTTCGATTGTGCTCTTATTGATCGACCGAAATTTCATTTCGATTACGAGTTATTTCGACCGGAGCCAAAGCAGGTTCGTTTGACCTACGGCGACTACGAATCCCCCTTATATTATTTCCGTGCGGTCGAACCACGGCTGGTACCCTCCATCTTCACTTTTTCTATTTTCAGAACACGGATGAAAGATGATACGTTCATTACTCTTGATTCTAATAAAGTGAAGATTGCAAGCTCGTTACCGCTATGATCAATAGGCAAAGTTACTCATATCGTTGCGCGCATGCATATGTATGCATATTTTAAGGTACCTTCGTCCGGGTGACAGAATGAGATTTTCCACACCCACCTCAAAGTTACCTTATGCAAATTCATTTATCTGCATTACAAATGTATTACAAGGATTGCGGCATAAGTTCGTATATTAAAATATACTCCGGGAGTAAAGAGCACTTTTTGTGCTATTAGAATTCTGAAAAAGTCTGTTCTGCTGATTAAGTATATTACCTTTAAAAGTTCCAAATTGATTCCATAAATTTGTGAGGGGATCTTTCGTATCAATAATGCTCCAGACGTCTCCATGTTAATAAACGGCAACCAGCGCGACGTCGATAATGTTTAAGTTCACGAACGAGACCGATGTATAAATAATTTTCGCGATAGGGACATACGTTACTAGATCGCGATATAAAAATTTCAAGCAACGTGCCCGCGAGGAGTTTAACCAATCACGTTAACTTAAGAAGTATAAAGCATACAATGTAGCGAGCAGCGGAAAAGATGTTTACTTGACGTAAAAAGTGTATTACCATGTCTCGATTACTCCCAGCGGTGTGCCTGTGTACGCAGGCACATGATTTTACAGGCAGCATGATTGGTTAGCTTTAATCGCTTCCTGTTTAAGAACTTAACTTCTCTGAATGTGTATATGAAGATTTTCATCTCCTCTCCCGCGGAGTCTGTTTCGGCTCCCCGGTGATTGCACCAATTGGCGAGTTATAAGTACCGAAACCCAATATTTCTCTTCCCGTTCAATTCTTATCTCCCGATAAATTCAATCATAGAAATGAAACAAGCCTTAACGACTAAAATACATAGTTTCTTCATAACGCTTGATTCGCATACGATTAAAAATGATTTTAATTATTATATGTATACAAAGTCATGTACAATATATGAAATTAACATATCGAAACTCTCTGGCAGCATTTGAGTAGTTTTTTAAAAGTAAACAAAAGATATACTATACAATAATTCTTAATATCCAGTTTTATACGTTACGCTGTAATTAGAATTAATAACAACGCGACTAAAGTTTGCAGTAGAATAATTTCCGGTTTAAATCCTGATAAACTGATATTGCAATCGATAAATGTATTAGTAGTGACGCTGCAATGTGAGGAGTAAAAGTGGTTTACGACGGATTGTGGTATAACCGCCGGTGCATACCTCTTAATGATCGTGCAGATTTATATGAAACGCATGCTTGGCTATTACGAAAGCCGACGTGTGCGTGTGCGATGGACGATGTATAAACAGCTTGGATCTCGTTATCGGGGAATCTCTAAATCGCATTCGAGCGAGGATAAGAGGACGGTTAGAGTGACGTGATGTGACAGGAAATTCCGGCGCGGCTATTTCGGGGTATCGAATTAGTGTTGGAAATTGATGAAGCTACGACTCTCAAAGCGTAAGACTAGCCGGCCACCATGAATCCGATACCCGGCGATCCTATCCGATCGCATTCGATCCGATTAATACTCGATCGCATGAGCGATTCTGCTTCTTGCATATTCGAAACGGGCCACTGTGGCGGTGGCGCGGTGGCGATACCAGGAGAGGATTAAAAGATATATTTGCGGCTAATGCAGATTTGATCCGCGGCGTAATTAATAGATTGTTTCACGCGCGGGCGAAAGATAGATCGCGGATAGTAAATAAATTGTGTCGTAACACGCCGGTGTTTTCGAGGCATGTAAGAGCGCGACGGTGCGCGAGGCGTGTTCCGTTGTGCGATTACGTAATGCCGTTATACGTGCTAAATAATGCAGGCGGCGTATAAAGTGACTTACCCCATTTTATGAAATTGGAGTTCAGCAACATGATCTAAACTGAGTTCGCCTGCCACGTAGCGCTTAAAGCGTTGCTTCAACGTATCACTTACAGGATATTTATCCTTCGTTTGGGGGCGAAGAAAAATGACGAGAAACTATTGCATGTTCTCACTACACTATTTATTATATTATTTTATTATTTGTGCGATATAGAAATAAAGAAAAGAAGAAAAAACAGAACTTTAGAAATTTTTAAAAGTCTTTTACATGAAGTGAGATTTATTAAGGACGCATTGTAATTGATCGTTGCATTTATGTTAATCCTGGGTTGTTCAAAGCATTTAAATGTCACTTATCTCTTACTCCAACAAGTGCAAACGCACGGATCGCGAAATAATAACTATCGATTTGTCATTTAACACTCAAAGTATTGAAAATCCACTTATCCTCGTTTCTTAAACGATATCTCGAGAACGGTAGTAAATCCCGATCCGGCATGAACCGACGACCCAGCGCTTACAGTAATCTCAGCCTCGGGTAATAAGAGACGCCACAGAGAGAAAAATCTCTCTGTAGTCGAGTCGCGTCCATGTCGACGCGAGGGTGGAGGTTTCGATTGAAGCGATTATAATAAAAATCGCAAATCGGCAGGAAGTCCATCGACGGCGGCGGCGGGGGTGGATTCGTCGGTGGCGGCCCGCCATGACGGCTCTGTGGTTTCCAATCACGCAGATTTACATTTTTAATTTCCGCCCCGCGCCGTCTCGAGTTCCGTCCCTTCGCTGCCGGTTTAATTAACTCCGTTTTCTCGCTTCTTATATCGCTTGTCGTATCCGCCCCTCATCCTCCTCTCGCGCTCTCCTCCCCGTTCACGCTGCCGGCTGCCCCCTCTCCCTTCTACCTTGACGGCCCTCGGGCGCGCGTATCGGTCCCGACTTTCTTCGGGCTATCGACAATTTTTCAATTACCCGAGCGTAAGCGAAGTAAATTAATTGTTACGGCAAGTTTACTCTCTCGCTTTCTCTCCTCGGCCTCCCCTCGGCCCACCCCGAATACCGTCCGTTCTCGTTTCGCCTGTGTATCCGGAAGACTGTTCAAAGAAACGACTTTACGGTTTGCAGATCGACTCTCGGCTGCTTTTGTCGGGATAGTTCATTAAAACTCCCGAAGCTGTTTCCGAAGGCAGCTAACGTGCAGAAAACAGATTTTGGATCTGCAGACGGAGCACGGCGATCGCTGCTGACCGCCGCGTCGCGCCGCGCCGCGCGCCGGCTTGAAATCCGTTAGTTAAAAGACTGTTGGTTCTTTGAGCACGGGGAGACAACAAACTTTTAATTAACTACGTCTTGTGTAGTCGCGCGAGCTATTCGCCTCCTTCGATGAATTCAGATTTATCTAAGATATTAATGAGCTCTCGTATACACGCTACATTGCACCATAAATTTGTTTTATCATTTTAGGTCTCGCGACATATACAGAGAACAATACTTTACGGCTCGCGTGATTCAGGTTACAGTAGGATTAAGGCTAACGTCAATCATACTTGGAATATATTATTGATATAGTGGTAAGAATGAATTTCTAACTACTGTACTTTTTTTTATCCCGTGAATTTTTTGCATTTATGTTCGGGCGCTCACGAATATTTATGCATCTACGATATAAACTCTTTTCGTGTACAGCAATCTGTAATAGAAGATTTGTTTGAAAAGGGAATTATTAGTAATAATTTTTAAGAAGATATTATTGTAGTTATATACTTATTAGATTAAACGGTTTTTTTTTATTGACTATTTGTATGGCGTGAAACATAAATTATATCAAACTACTTCTACGAGTCATGTGAAGTAAGATCCATTTTGTTACAACGATATTTACTTTTTCGATTCAAAAGTTTCCCGGAGCGAAGGGCCGGGGCGTTAACAAGCCGGGCACGTCCGTCGCCTCATTTTTTCGTCTGGCGGGAATATGACAGTCGATCGGTTTTGGTAAAGATTTCGGCGGTGCTAGGAAAAAAAAAATTGATAGAGTGCCACGCGCGTGGAAAGGGTGGGCGTGGGGGGATTTCATATTTTTTTCCTCCCCTCGTGCGTACGCAGTGGAACGAGAAAGAGCTAATGGTACCAGGTGCGAGCACTCGATGGAATATAAATAAATACGGAGCGATAGACCGATCGATCAAACCATCGAACGTATACGTAGGTATATAACCGTACGTATATATGCCCTGGCGACACGCATCGATGCTCACGCGTAGCGTAGGTTCCCAAAGTGTATGAGTCCCATAATCCATAGGCTCGTCTCTGTGGTTCCCTCAAGTCAGCGAATGGAAGCGTCGCGCGTTTCACGATTGGTTATAATAATCCTGTGAGATGAATATAACCGAGCGAGCATGCAATAATGCAAACGCACTCGATCAAGCATAGCTGATTTGGATGAGCGCTCGCGGAGTTTGCTCGGCTAAAATAAACTTACTGCCGTTTAACGGCGCTACAGATATCATCCGGAATCGTAATTGCGCAACAGCTCTTCGAAAATCTACATTTGTACGACTGACTCAGATGTAAGAATACGCTCTTTTCAGAACAATTTAAAATTCTACTTACGACTGCTACTTGTTGAATAGAATTTCAAGAGGCAATCTCGGGAATTATGCATTAAAAAAAGTTTCTATTTTCTTATATGCAACGTTCATGAAAATTGCATACCTATTGCGACTATTGCGAGTTTCTATGGTGTCGAGAGCATATGCATAATATCTCATGCCTTCTGTTGACTTACGTAGTTGTATCTATTTTATATTTTATATTGCATACTGATATTTTTGCATATATTGCGATTGCGGTAAAAAATTAAATAAAACGATATTAGTTGAGTTATAGAAATATAGAAATTGCGATTGAATTAATAGGAAGATACTTTACTTATCATGATTACGATAAAATTATTAGTTCAAATTTTTAGCTTTCAACCATTGTAATATTTAGAAAGAATAGATTCTATCCATATATTTCAAACCGATCGTGTGACAGATTCAGCCAGACGTGAAACAATTATAGCGAAAAAAATGGTGGATATCTCTTCCGTCGTAGTAAATCCGATAGCCTGGAAACATTCTAGAACAAGGCTGTAATACGATACACCCTGTATAACCCGATTCACGTCAATTCTCATGGCCACGTACACCTTTCTCGATCATCGAACTCGTTGGACACGCACGACGCGCATGCCAAGCAACACACACGCTCTAATCAGTAACATACGCATCCTGCCAACGCAATCTCATGATGGATCACCACGAACGCGAATAGGCACAGAAGCTTTAAAATATATATATATGCAAGAAACAACTTGTCGTACTTAGAAATGCACGTCGTATTTGTAATAATTTAGCATTTAATTAATTTAATCTGACTCACTACCGACGTGTCTACTTAACGTATGTTATGATACACATGTGATTAAATGCATAATTTCAAATAATCTCGGAATACATTTAGGATACAATGAAAACAGAATTTCTTATCAACGGATATTGTTGAGCTTCATTCAATTTATCTCCGTAAGCCAGGCTTGGAAAATCAACGATTTACGTAATCTATATCGGCGGCAGCAAAATTTTCCTCGGCGCCTGTTTACGAGCCAGCCGTGGCCTTAAAATGGACGAGAAAATAAGAAGGTTGCGGGCACATGCGGTGCGTAAATACGAACGATTAGCGTGTCATCCATCATTCGGAGTGACGTTCGGTTACCAAACACTAGTACGGACAACACGTGGTCGTCGTCGTCGTCCGTCGTCGTCGTCGTCGTCGTCGTTCTCGTTGATGCCTGAACTGACACACGTTCCACCATACGCCCGGTGCACCAACATCAACGTGGGCTTCTCCCACGTTGTCACTCGAGCTGGGTCATCCCCTCGGGCGCTCGAAATTAGGTTTTTATCCGCTAATCGGATTCCTCGAATCCTGCGACGAGAATAAACCAATTCTTTGTACTCCTCGACCCGAAAACGTAGGTGATCTTTCCTCCTTCGTAGGCGATTTATTTTTCTTCCCGAAACGTTTCTCGACAAACGAATTTTTCAGCAGATCATGTTATAACAATGAAATATTTTTGGAGGATGTGATAATATCCGGAACATTCTCGATACGTGATGTCTTGGCAAATTGTTAATCACGGCATTATAGAATACAGAATTATGCGAAACAGAACTGCATTGAATCAGACGAAGTATCAAAATTAAATACAATTACGTTAAGAAATTGTAAATTAAACTTATAAAAATAATAAATCTTAAATATAGTAATTCTTTCTACAAATTAATTTTAATTATATCGACAAAATCAATTAATAATTTTAAAAAGTGGTTGAAATCTAATTTTATTCAATTGATCAATGATTTTAATTTGATTTGCGATCTCATCAGTTCGCAGATTTGCGAATGTGTAGCGGTACAGTGTTTTTACCATACTCTCTACTCGTCAGTGTTAATCGTAGGAAATTCGCGAATCTTGGAAACTGATTATTGAGGGTAATATACCGTTAATTTGGCAACGATGTATTATCCTCAGATTTATCTTGTGCCAGATAAAACACAATCGTACCGTCTCCAATAATACTTATTCAAAATTTGGTGCTCCGTATCTTCAATATTTCATCGCCTGGATTCTGTTCAAGAAGTGGCCGAGTCCATTATCCTCAGCCATTTCGTCTCATTACGTCGAAACGCAATGTCACGGCCAGATTCGAGCTTGGAAAAAGAGGCATTGGTTGATGAGGCAGTGATCAAGGATACGTTTTCTATCGTGGAATAAAGTGTAACTAATGGCGCGACATCAAAGACGCTTTAATGCATCAAGTTTTGCGTTCATTATGACATATTAGTATGATGCATCTTATAAAATCATTTATCATTCGTGGTTACCGTTAATAAAATCGTCTATCATTCGTGGTTACTGTTAAAATACTATCATATTTACTTGCTACTTTACTTGTTATGCAAAAGCATAGAAAAATTTAAATATTTGTTTAGATATAATTTTTCATAAAATAATATTTATAAATTATAATAATTATATAATGTGAGATATTTAAATTAAAAAAAATCATGACGTGCTTTAAAAGCCCCTTGCACACTTGTTATCAAACGGGATCGTTTGGCGAGTTGCCCTTAAGGCTTAATTCTTTGTGACATATCTTCGTGACGCCAGTCAGTGAATCACAATTAGCCGCTGCCGGGAGCATAAATATTCGGAGCGAATTATAAACGCGTTCCAGATGATTATCGCGGAGGCGTACATTTGATAAAGTACGCGATCAAATCTCGGCGAGAGAACACGAGATTCACGAGATCGATATGCTGCAATCGTCGTCGTCGTCGGTGGTCTCGTCGCCGTCGTCATCTTCTCGTCGCGACCACGAAATTGCGCACGTATTTCGTGTCAGCGGGTCGTAAGGCCGGTGTCACACGTTATGAAATGAACAGCGTGCACGAATGTACGGTAGACTTGTTGTACTGGTTGACGCCATAATAGCGACACGTACGCGTTCGCGATACAGTTCGCGCGGCATTTTGTTTTCGTCTCGGCGAGAAGATCCGCAGGAATACATAACTGAAAAATACTTCATGAAGAGATGGAAAATTTTATGTCCCAGAAGACGGAGAGATACGTAAATATCGGCAAGAGATAGTGCGTCTCACGTTATGTGCTTTATTCCATAGGAACGTAAAATCGGTCTCTCGGGATGCAGTTTCTGGATCACATAAAAACCTAACCATATATCTATACCTTTCCTCCACTTTCCAGGCAATGTCGCACGCGTGAATTATTCGGAATATCGACATGCAATAAAGATATAAGCGTTATAATTCAATAAATAATAAGGAAGCTTATAATTATAAAATCTCTGTTGGTATATCAATTCGTAAAACACAATTAATACAATTGAGGTATTTAACAAAATCATTTATTAACTTTTTAGAAATGCATTCGATAAATCACGTTTTGCCCTTCGTCAGCCTTGTTTTCATTAACTTCCCTGGATTAGGCGAATGAATAAAATTTAAACACACGTCGGTAAAATCCCGTCTCACGCTGAGAGCCTCGCGAGGGAGGCCGTATTATTACGTGCGCGGGTCGATATTATCATCTCTTGCTCCCTGCTTCCCTCCATAAGAACTCGGAAGGCGAGAACAGGCGATCGAACTTTACGAGGTAACCCTCTAAGTTCAGATATACGTAACCAGCTTTGCAGGAAGGGCTCGTTTCGCAAGTATATACATATATGTACATATATGTGGAATCGATTTTTTTTATTCCACCATATACGAAACCACATCTCGCACATCGCTGGCCAACACTTCTCTTTCTTTTTCTCTCTCTCTCTCTCTCTCTCTCTCTTTTTCTTTCTCCTGTATTTTCCTCGTAGAAGTCATGAAAATCTCCGCATATCATGCGACACGCCAGCCTCCGACCAACACCCCACGATTTTCCGTCCTGTTTTCTCGCTACGTTTTCCACCGGGGTAGTCGAGGCCAATTAACACTTGCCTCGCGGCACTATGCGAGCACACAAGCGCGACTCTAGTAAACTGATCTTTTTTCACAATATGCGCGATATTAACTATAGTAGCATCCACACTTGCATACACAATGCCATGCATGCTGCGTTTTATTTCTGAAAAATTAGGAAATGAGTAAAATTAGATAAAATTATATATATGCAGCTAGTTATTGAAATATAACATTGATAAAACTTGTATGAAATTTTATTTAATAAATTAATTTTTCTAATATGTATATGATAAATCAAATAATGAAAAATTGCATAAATTAACAAACATCGCGACATTTGAACTAATAGATTAAAATTGCGTTAATCCATCAAACGTTTGCTACGCAGTAGTTGATAACACGTCACTATCACTCATCACTCATTGCATGAGAGAAAGTAACATTCAGCGTTCGTATACAGAGTACACCGAATTCTAAAGCACCCAATTCGGATACAAATTGCCGAGCAATGAAGCGCGGAGGGTTAGTCCCTCCATTTCGAATTCCGGTTCCATGACGGTAAAAACGTAACGACAGATCGACCGGGTCAATCTAGCTAGCGATTTAAAGGAGAACATGCGCCGGGACACTATGTAAGGCCCCGGTTCGTCGAACGTGTGTTTGCACAGCGGCTCGATGCTCGATGGTTCGCCTCATCGAAAGTCGGGCGGAAGAAGCAGAATTCGGGCGCAGCTGCCCTCGACTAAATTCAGTCCCCGCCTTTGCACCGGTGGAATATTAAGCAATTCGCGGAGGGTAGGCCGGTATTAAAATAGGAGGTTCGGGAGTGGCGCAAAGTGGCCGTTATCAGTCAGAACCGTCAGCGGCAAGGCGCCCCTGGGTGGCTTCCAAATCGAGCAAATAAATTCACGTCACGACTAGTAGCTTACACGGCCCTTCAAATAATCGGTTATTTCGCTACTGATATATTAGCAAGAAATATATAGACGCGTTATGTGCGAACGCACCCGTCTAGTCACCCTCCTATTGTTTTCACCTCTATCTCTTTAGTGCACATTTTAAAAATAGAGAATTGAATTGTAGGACATATATGATTTGTAAATTCGAAATGTACAGTAGTATAAAATTATTGAATAAATTAACAGAATTCAAATAAAAATACGAAAATGCAAGTACTCTTCTTGGTATTGCATCGTATTACATTTCTTGCATTACGAAAATTGATATAATTATGGTAAATAGATGAAAAACTTTAGAAAGATTTGAATTTTCGGCAATTCATTGTTTGATAATAATACTGACATGTTAATTGTAAAATAAATATGTCGAACTGTTTCGATGATAAAATACTACTACGTATGATTCCATTTTTTAGTTTTTGCATCTGCATTTATCTGCATTTTAACAACAGTTGCAGCTTTGGAAATAACTCCCTTCGGTACATATAAAAACTTCACGAGTGCAGCGATTAAAATTGCACATCATTTCTTTCTCGTTAAAACTTTTGTCGTAACCGATCCGCGCGAAGTTCATCGAGTCTACTTGGTACTTTTTGACTCGAACTTTTAGCGATCTTGAAATTTCAACTTTTTTTCTTTCCACTATGTTTTACATTTCTTTGCGTGATATAAGAATATTATATTTTAACGATATCTAGATATCTTAGACATAATTATTAACAAAGTATAACGAAGATACGTTACAACATGTTATTATCTCACACTAGTTCAGAGAATACGTCATATTTTATTAAACAAACGGAGCAAATAAGTTGCGACGAATCTATGTATTTGCCCGAAAGCGATACTATCAAGCTCCACCCGCACCTCGTTTTTGATGCACGTCAACCGTCTTGCGGAGGTTCTCAAAAAGAGTCGGCCGCGAAGAGGGTACACGGGGAGAATGCGAGCAATAAAGTGCAATCTGTAAAACAGAGCGATACTTGTCCTTTTGTCCCGCGCGCCTCCGGGCCGTGCGATCATAATTGAATCCCGTTTTCAAACGGATAAGCGAAGCCGCAAACGCGATCGAGCCAGCGCGTCGTTATTAACGCCGCGGGAACGAGAGGGAAACATCGCGCGTACAGAGGACACTAATTATACGCGGATAGAAAGGGTACAACGTCGACAGGGCGCGACCGATCGGTCGACGAAAGGTGCGGGTAAACGGGGAAGGAAGGGTTGCCGGGGGGGGGGGAGGAGGGAGGGCGCTGGGCGGCTGACGGCCGAAAGGGTTGGCGAAAGTTCGGGGGCCTAGTAGCGCGAGAGCAGATCGAACGAGAGGTCGATGACGTTAATTACAATCGCGCTCGTCGTTCTCCCCATTGTCTACGTGGATTTCAAAAAGTAAAGCGCGTGTCCCATACCACACCTCCGCACCGCAACTCGCGCTACTCCCCTTCTCTGCCCGTTCATCCGAGAATTCACGTGCAAAATTCTGTTCGCGGGATGGCGCGTATGGCGCCGTTCTCTCGGCCGTGCGCTAAAACCGAACGCGATTACACATTTTGCGGATCGATTAGCCACATGTCGACGAGCATCGGGGCGGTTTATAAATATTGGGCTGATCTCTGGGCTGAGAGGAATGACAATAACCCCACACACGTATACATTTTCGGAATCTCGTATGCGGGAATAAAATACATAATAGCGTAGAGATTGGACCGCGCTTGAATGTGATGATAGTGATCTTTGAAAAAGAAACTATGCAGGAATTTCGAGCTGATTTCGCTCTCCGTAATATATTCAAGTATTACGTCTTCCTTTATAAAATTACAAAAGATAAAGTACTTAATTATGAGATATGCTATTATTTTTTACTACACTTATTTGGAATTACGAAACACAACATTCGCGATGATTATTTGTAATTATGCACTTTATAAGGGAAGGAAAGCCACGCTTGAATAAATCCGACCCAAATGAATATCCGCTATTAGAGATGTCATTATGGTTCAATAATCTGGAAACGCATAATCTGAGTGCACATATTCAATCATAAAATATTATAATTATTATTACTATTATGCAGATAATATCCTTTTTTGATGACAAATATATTCTTCTGGAGTATGCTTAGTATGCTTAAATGCAATTCTAAAGATATTTTTATATTTGTCTTCTTTTGAAGAAAAATATAAAATACATTCCTGTTCCTAAAATTTACTTTCTAATTGTAAGAAAGCTTATAATAAACCTTTTCGAAAATGGTCTATTATAAATATTGCATTTTTCAATCAAAGACAGATTTGCATTTCCACATCACTCATAATTATATTGTTACATATTGAAGCGCTTTGCAGAAAAGGCTATGAAATTCTCACGTTTTAACAAGCGCGAGATATAATGGTTTGATCAATTCGATGGAGATATAAACGACGGTGAGCGCGAATTGTCGGCAGAAGCTCGTGCGCACCGATTTCAACCGATTGTAACGTCTGTCAAAACCTGCAATGACAGACTTTACCAGATGCTACTATCAGTTAAAGCCGGCAGTGACAAACGATAGCATCGGAAGAGAAACATATGCCCGAGTCTGAAACGTCCATCACCCTAGCTTGCTTTACGATTAAAACGGTAGCTGGATGGAACACTGTTTTATGCATTCAGAAGATCCATGAAAGTGTATCTTTCTGATATGTTGCTCGTTAATTTTTTATGAAAAAGTGCCAGGATAATTTTGTAAATACTTTGTGTCGTAAATATTTAGTACATAAGATTGAAAAGTCAAATTTAAAACTTAAATATTGGAAATGTCCGCTGTACACCATTTTCATTATTTTATGTAACAAATCGCGATATTGAATCTTATGAAAGCTACGTCAGTCTTGACATACGAGATGAGAAAGCTCGATTCGATCACATCGGAGCGTGACTTTTAGAAAATTACGGCCAAACAATTTGTCAGACAGAATTAATTTTGGGTCCCAATTACAGATTGAACGAGTGTAATAAATGATGATGCTGATGATTCAGCGGTAGCTACGAAAAGCGAGCGTCTGCGTGTTGTCCAACCACAGCAACTATTTCCTAATCATGCGGCTTATTTAATCCGACCACCGCATTATATATCTTCTCTGGTTTCTATCGTTGGGCATAAAAAGGTGGGCTGTGGCTTTTTTATGTAACGGCTTTAGCGCATCATATTCATTACGCTTATTAGCTTTCACATATCAAATTTCATAAAATCTCACTGATCAATGGTGGGCAATTATAATACCATTAGGTTACTAATGGGTACGTTGACTCCGTGAGATCTAACGTAATCTTTCCTCTCTATACATATCTTTTTTTTTTTAAATCCTCGGAACCATACAAATAATATTTCTTTTGTAATAAAATGGGATAACTATGTATTATCGCGAAATGTTAACATTAAGAAATATTTTTCTTCCAATACTTTTTCTGAAAATAATATTTCATAATAAGACCGAATTTCTATCCAATCGTAATCACGCAGATTCCGCACGAAAGTAACATCCCAAATGCCAGAAATGCTGCGGCGAGATAAAATGTAACTGCCAATGTCGAGACGTAATATCCCAGGATTGGACGTATTCTCGCAACGTCGATTCTATTAATTCCGTCCGCGTGCCGAGCCGTCGGATTTGTCAGATCCCATACTGCGGCGAAGCCGGAAGCGAAACCGTCGCTGCCACCCGAAGTAAGCCAAAGTCACTCGCCGGAAGTTACTCGGAGGAAAAATCTCGGAGGTGGAATTTCCGCGCGTCATCGCGTTACATGCTCGCCGCGACCGACGAGTTTTGTTCAGTCAACCGCGTGGAAAGTGATTCCGGCCGCTTCTTATAGGAGGTGGCCTGCACGTGTCCTTAATTCCTTATTAGCCCCCTTCGGTTTCGTGGAAGGAAGGAATCCGCCGCGTGAGACCCCGGCCATCGTCGGGGCTTCTTTCACGTTTCCGCGACGGGAAGCGATCGTATCGGCGCTCACGATTTCTGCGCCGCGATCGTGTCGAGAGCGCCGGGAGCGTCCTATCGTCGGACGACATAAATTATTAATGCGCCTCCGCCGCGATCGTGAAACCACCACCGACCGAGAATACGACTGGAATGCTGCGGATCCACCAAGAACGCTCATCGTTAAAATCATACCGAGTCGGGGGAGAGAGAGAGAGAGAGAAGAGCCGCATACCACGGCCGTAGATATATCGTTTCGGCCGTGATTGCCGCGAAAGGCACAAACTCACGAATCACGAATCAGCAGTGCGACTTGAAACACGGGGTGGCAAGCTCCCGGCTTCGAAGAAGGGATAAAAACGTGGGAAACCATCTTCGTTAAAGTCAGGGTCGGTTTAAGACTACCACAATAACTGGCTGAAATTGCCCTGAGGGCAGTAGCCTTTTTGAGGATCTCAAATGGTGGAGCTGTCGTTCTGTCATAAAATGAAATGTAAAAGCGAGCTTAGTCCTTCAAACTTAATATGAAATATTTCTGATGCCTGATGCTACTTTTTATGTTTCTCTTGTAATTGTGTACATTTATGACATGCCGTCACGCGGCGCGTAATATGGAAAATTGTTGTTGTTGAAACAAACCACAACGTTAATGCAACTACCTAAATTGTATATTGCAGAAGTTATTTATTTCTAGAAAAAGAGAAAGAGAGAGGGCTAGATAGATAGGGAAGGCTATGTGGCAAAATTCTCTGAATCGTGAGCATTTCGTAAAGTTTTATTTTTAGTTTTATTAAAATTTTCACATATAAAGTGAAAAATTTCATCAATTATAGATTAAATTGTAATTGTAAATTGAATTGTCCACTTCTCATTTAAAAAATTTCATCTATATGTAACAGTTCTTTGTTTAAAAATTAAATGTCTTTCTTATATTACTTACGATCGCGTTACATTCGATTTCTTCTTCTGAAGATGTACTATACTTGACGCTTTTGCGGACTCAATTCTATGGAGCAAACCAAAGCGGTTTACCTCACGTCGTAAATGCCGCAATTGAATCTTGACTTCCTCGATGTAGACTACCTCTTTCTGTCGCCTTAATCAATACTTTTCTCTCTGCACCATCCTTCGAAGTGACTATATTACAAAACTTTAGAAAGACAGACAGACAAAGAAAGAGAGAGAAAGAGAGAGATCTTGGACTTTTATATTATATTTGCTCATTTTGTGAGGTATTACGTTTTACTACCCATATCTTGTATGTATCGCGGGGATATTGGTCTCATTAAACTATTTAAATTTTTATCTTAATTTACGAGTTAAAAAATTTTAATTAGATATTTAAGGATGTAGTAGATATATTTTTTTAAGTATTTTGTGATAAAACAAGATATTAAAAGGCTTGTGGTAATATTCACATCAATATTTAAAGAAATAAATATATAATTGTACCAAAAGATTACATATTATACGCATTTGTGATTGTTTATTGTCTATAAAACATTTACTTGCGTTACGTTTTTCAAATTTTATTGCCATATAAAAATATCTCATAACACGTTACGTTGTAAATCTCAACATTTTTTCCCTCTCTAATTTTCCCCGTTTTTTATTTGGCCTCTTACGTCTCCTTTAGTAGGAGAAGAATTTACATAAATTTGGAGGTCCTTGGCCCTTTTATATTATGTCTATTCTCTTTTTCAAGTACCGCGCTTTACTGCCTGATAGCACGTATCGCGGTCGAGAGAAACGCATCGAGGACTCTCAGTCGAGTTTATATCCTGCCACCGAACATTTAAATGACGTATAACGGTACTGTCGTCGAATTTCACTTGAAATAATCCGCGTGCCTTTCCTCCGAAGAGAGAGGATCGGGTTCCTTTCAGTTTTACGCGGCGAATACACTGTCCCGGGGAAAAAGCCGCTTCAAAGCACGGACTGCCATGCCGGGGAGTTTGCCCTCGCCTAGCGGACCAGGATCGATCCCTGATCCTTCCTTTCTCGGTCACGGTAGAGCCGTTCGGGATTAGCTCTTGGGAACTTTGATTGAAATATGTTTTGCCGCCGTTTACCGTCCCGTTCAACGTCGCGGTTATATCCTGGCGACCGTTATTACGATACTTTGGTCATAATACCTTAAAAGGAAGGATCGAAGCATTCATTCGAATTAACAAAGTACAGTCGACAGTGTTTCCTTGATAAGATGGATCAATTTTGGTAACGAATGTTAGCATCAGCGGGATATAATTCAATTTCGTAGCACGGATGAATTTTAACGATTCCTTTTTTATCAAATCGTTATACGATACATAAATATTACATCTCGTATAAATTTTTTAATAATATTTAAACGAAACCGATATCACTAAATGCAAATTCCGAACTGTAATTCAAGAATTTATTATATTTTTATTGTACATGCAGATTTTGCGGGGCATACATTGTATTAGCATAATGATACAATGCACACGATAGGTTATGCAAAATTGCAGATTACCAGATGTATGTAAATTTCACGCCATTCCGCCACGTAGAAAATCTTTTCGCGAGAATTTCTATTTTTAGATTCACGCCGCGCAACGTACGAGCGCGAGAATTTAAGAAGCCATTAAGAGTTTTACGAGCGCGATATTTCATCCTGGATAGCTCAAGGAGGTCACACTACACTTTCCTTTGGCCTATCTCCGTCATTGTAAAAAATATCATGCGCGCTATCGATAGGAACGTACATGCGCTCAATCGTCGTCGTTCTGAAAAAAATAAATCTTTCGCGGCACGCGCGAGACGTTGAAGTATGGCCGCCCCCATACGCAGCACGCATCTCTATTAGAAAATTGATGCCGGTTACCTGTAGCCATCGTCTATATCTATATATAAAACGCACGGGAAAACGAAAGACGTGAAAGTGACGGGCGCTATCGCGACTGTCGCTTCACGCATCCGCAAGTCCGTGAGCGTCTCCGCGTGGCGAGTGTCTTTGCGATAAAAGGCGACAGTTCCTCCTTCAAAAAGTAACTCCCTCGCTCGCTGGTATGTGTCAGGATTCGACTCGTCAGGCGCGCCGCCGGTTTGACGGCATCGAAAATCCATAAACGACGGGGTTTCTTCGGCATCGCAGCGCTGCACCGAAAGTCGTTCCCGCGGAATCGTCGATACTTTTAGCGAGGCGAATCGGCGTCGTCTACACGTCCGTCGGACACTGCAAAATATTGTTTTGAGGAATACCCTCGGACTTACACTGCACCCTTATTGCTTCTCGCTCCGTTGGTGCGGAATACGATTGTTTTATTATACGATCTTCGTCGCGAACTTGGAAAAGTTCTGCCTTTTTTTATCTCTCTCTCTCTTTCTCTCGCATCTTCGTCCTCCCTCCGCTCCGCCTTCTCCCGGTTCTTGCGACTTCGATTCCATTTCGTATATCATCACCTTACTCATCCCGGTAGTTCTGAAGTTCGACGATTCCATAGTTACGACTTTTATCCGGTAAACAACGTTGATTTTAACATGATGTCATCCCGGTTATGGACTCGAACCAGTAACTTATCTATATCGATAGAGTATTCAAGAATATGGCTGTCATATCCAAGAGATATAACGCGCGTGGCAAATTTTATATCTTTCTGCATACGATTTCGATCCGTCGCGTATTTTTTAGTTCGAAGTTTACAAAGAATCGGAGAATTAGTTAAATTAATTTTAAATAATATTAATGAGCACAGTACAAAAGAGAAATTTTTATACATTTCATTATATACAACATTAGAATTATTTAATATTTAAATATTTAATGTCAACCCAGCCAGAGATACCTACAAAGAATTTTTCTTAAGTTCAATGACGTTGTCGAGCGTATCATTTCGAGATAACAAGGAGTTGAAGGATAACAGAAGCAGCTGCAATCTTGGAGGTGTGTGTCAGTCTGTTATGATACGTTCACTTATGTGTATATCGGCAAACACGTGCCCAGAAAGTCTTGGGAGAATCGCCCGGAGGTACGTCTGCCAGGAAGCTGCTAAATCGCTTCTCTACGATCCATTTGGAGTCGAACAGTCGCATTATCGTTTTTGCCCGTAGGCTGTTTGCGAGTCCAAAAAGACTATTAAAATTTCCACGGATTCGGCGCGGCGCATGAAATTCAAGATAGGGGAGGGCTCGTTGAAAGACGATAATTGCATCGACGTTACATCCAGTCACTTTGAATAATTACGGATTTCTTTACATTTTTTATGCATCCGTCTTTTATTTTTCGCTCACCGATAGAACATCTCTTAGCGATTTATCACGGTTTTTGCCGTCTCTTTAAGACGCATCAATAACTGTTGGAAACAGAATCCGTAACTCAATAATATCGCACGAAAATACGTTTTTATCGTTTCAAGAGATAGTCTCTTACTCTCCGCGATTTGTCCGAGACTGCGCCGCGCCGTAACGAGCGACGTCCTGAAATGCCCCGGTGAAAAATTGAATTCTCGGAAGTTGCGTTTTCGCATGGATAAAACACGGGCAGAACGGCATCGTCACGACCCGATCGTCACCGTCATCATCCTTTCGGCGGCGTGCGGCAGTCAGCCATGACGAGCGGCAGTCTTCGTTTTTGCGGGCGCGCGCCATGCGGCGAAACAAATTGTCCGCCTTCGTCTTCGTCGATGGAAGATGAAAAACGAGATTCCCCGATCGGACGCGCGAAACAGAAACGAGCCCCCGTGCCATTTTTCTGCACGGCGTAGCGCCTTCGCGCGTCCGAGCAAAAACCGAAATAATCGCTCCGTGGACTCGCGCGCGCGAGGACTTGGACGGGGCTCTCTCTTCATTTTTCGTACGAGTGCTCGCTAGGGGGTCGATGGAAATAGCCACCCTCCGTGCCACTGGATACCCGCTTTTTTGCCGCGTATTCCTCTTCCTTTTTCCTCCTCTTCTTCTTTCGGCCTCTATCACGTCTTGCCAAATCGGCGAATTATTCCGCTGCCGATTAACCTCCCGCGTGAATTAATTGCCGGTTTCTTCGAACGTGCACAGTAACCCTCATGAATCTTGGTATAAACGAGAGACGGTCGTTCCCCCCGCGTACGTTTCATAATGGCGAAAGGTTTCGGCGATAATATTTCTTGGTTCTATATAAAGTAAAATTCTTTTGAAATGTTTCTCATTTTATATTCCGCGCATTTTTATGAGAATATCGAAGATACCACACTTGTACTTTTTCTCTTTTCTCGATAAATAAAATTTTACACGTTATGCGTTTTTACGCCATTAAACATAGCAGTTTGATTTATGTATGAGAAGGAAAGATAAAATACGAAATGAAGTGAGAGAGGCAATTTTAATTATCTATTAAATTTGTTCATTTATCCCACGCTAACAAAGTACGAACGTCTGTTAGAACTGAAAAAGGGTACTATGTAATCTGCAAATCGGTGTTATTCAAACAAATTTTCTAATTATAGACCCCACTCTTGGAATTAAACAAACAATCCCAACAGTTTCATCCGAATGGATATTAAACGTTGTTGGCAAACAAACCTGATGGGCGCGCACGCTCGCTAATTATAACAAATAGTTGCCGGCAAAAAATAATTTGCGCCTTATCGGGTTCGTGTAATGGGCGCGCTCCGTTGGTACGTAACGACAGGCAAATGAGCTTCGCCCACCCGCTGAACATCGACTTCGACTTCCGCGAGTCACTCCGACGTAGGCACCCGTCGACTCGACGATTCCGTCGACGTGGCGTATCTGCTTATTCACCGGGCGCGTAATGGGGCGGATCTTTCCCTCCGCGTGACGAACAAAGCGAGAAGCGAAGAAACGAATTGGCAACCCACCGCCGCCCGGGAGGACGGCGGGGGTGTGGGTTAGGGGTTCCGGTAACTAAGAAGATGGAGGACTTACGGAGAGGGTGCGCTTGGAGGACGAGACACAGAGAGAAGGAAGAAGGGGTGGAAGGGGTGGCTTTCGTGGGGCGGCAGGAAGAGGGAGATCGAAGTCACTGCTGGCGGTTACGGCGGTGGCACGACGATCGTCGTACTATCTCCGGTGAACAAAGGGTGGGTAACCCCCTCGGCGTACCGGAAGCAGGGCGCAGGAGGGAGCGGAAGACACCCTAAGACCCCGACTTCCGGTTACTGCCTTTCATATCCAGTAGTTCCTCTGTCGCGCAGCCTAGCTATGGCACGAAGGAATCTCTGCTGCGTATACACGGAATTGGCGACGCGTGTGCGTGCGCGTTACGTACGCGTGTACATATAACGAGACGCTTACCACATATCTAGAACTAATAACTCGGGGTTGGAAATTGGTTGAAGGCTTCGCGTTGCTCCGAAATATCTTCTCATTTAGACCTCCTCTCCCTGTCTCCTTCTTCTACCATACCGTCGCCGTGTCCCTTCTCGATTACGCATCTTAGATACCATGTTTGCAGTGGCTCTGAAAGGAGAAGAGAATCGTTCAAATGTAAACGCGAGGGGAGCTTTTGCGATTATGATGGAAGCTTTATTCTCAAATATCATATATATATTATATAACATTTTATTTAAACATTTGTTTATCATTATCGCTATCATTAACATAAGCGTTTCTCCTAATTAAACTGCTGTGCCGGCAAATATTTAAAATTAATATCTTATAGTCTTTTTTACAAAGCAATAGCGACAGTGACGTGGGTGGGATCTAACAGAACATCATTCACAGCAATCGTCGTTATTCGAGCAATATCTGGTAACCTGTGATCGATCGCGATAGCCGTAAGCTATGCCGGTCAAACTCATCGGTCCGCGAAAACCCGCCTCATTGGCCAATCCTGTCGCCCGAGGCTGCGTTGTATTGCCACTCTGTCGCTGTCTCGTAAAACCAGCTCTTATGTTAGACGAGAAATTTTAAATTATCAATTCGCCAAACGGCTATGTTTAAGTTATGGTAAATGCGCCGAACTTTCGATAAACAATTAGTTTCGGATATTATATATCGGTTTTCACGCTCCGTCTCGAATAACTTGTATAACAACAAAATTTGTGTTACATCTTAAAGCGTGGTCGTGTTCTGAAAGAGAAACGCATCGCGCTAAATGTTAAGAGCTAACTTTCGATTATCCATTAGCAATTCTTATAAATTTGTTGACACTAGTCACCGTTAACATTCTCTTGCCAATACTATTAAAGTATAAATATAAGCTGAAGAAACACGATATTATATGCATGTCTATCTTTCTTTCTTGTACTCCTTTCTTCAAGGTAGTGACTTTTAATTTTTATTCGAGAAAAAAACGAGTTTTTGACGAAACGGAATGTTCACGCGTGCATTTATGGTAGCGAAATAAATTCGTCTGTGCAAGGAAAATTCTTCTCATTGGACAAACCACTCGCCATTGGGTACTCGCCGTTATATCGGTACTTTGTCACGGGCCTCATAAAACTACCTAAGCTCTCAGACAACGGGGTTAACTTATTTACAAGACGGCGCGGTTATAGTCGTGTAAACACGTCCGTCGTATTTACAGGACCATAACATGATACGGAGACTCGTGTCGCGACACGTTCGCGAGAGTCCATATCTTACGGATGTGAGCGTACGTGTGCATCGTAATAGCGGCACAATACAGAAAGACAGCCGTAAAGGACGGTTTTTCAAATGGCCGCGTATGACCGACGGCGGTTTACTGGCTATCGACACTTTGCCGCGTATATCGGCGCTTGCAACCAACCGTTTGCTAGATTAGATATTGCAATGATACATATATTACGATAACACATTGGTATCGTCGTTTTTACGCTTTATGCCGTTTTAACATTTCTATTTTTCGCTTTTAATCGTATTTCCATGTGACAATTGCGAAACTGCATCTTCTGAACTTATACGACTTCTAATAGAGTCATAAATTATTTCTACGTCAAATAAATGGAAAATAATTGAATTAATCATTTATTGAATAAGTCCAAAATATCCAGTGATAGCACACAGTGCAATGCATAATGTACGGCAGTCATTAAAAGAGAATATACGTATATATGTACATATATATATATATGTCTCTGAATATAATGTATTATAAAGCTTCAGCAATTATATGATTTCAAGTTTTAAATCTTCCTATACTTATTATTGGAAACTATATATTATTCATGTTAATTTTTCTATGATATTTATAACGATAGTCACTATACCATAAGATTCGAATCTATGTATAATGCCGATGTTCCTGACAAATTATCGCGCGCATTTCTCTCAAATAATCCGATTGAACTTGTAAAATTTTTCTCGCGACTGTCGTTACTTTAAATATGCTTAATAAACGTAACGAATCAACACTTTATAGATTAACGTCAATACCGCTCCAATTGCAACAGTATTTTCTATTCTCTCGGAGAAGTGTAATAAAACCTGGACAAGAAGCAAATCCTTCCTCTTTTTTTTTTACTCCCAGCAGTATTTCCCGCAAGAGCTCGTATGTAACTATGTACTATAATAGCGATGTATAGTATGTCCCGTAAAAGACACGACGGAACGTCGGTAGGTGCCCATTAAGGATGGTCGTTTCTGCCTCGAAGGACGGCGGTCGCAAAATCAATTACGTCAGAAGCTCGTGGACCCCGGAGGTGGCCTCTGCTATAACGTGGTGGAAAGATCAGAAGTCGACGACGGGGTCGAAAGTGCAGGCGGAGTCTTCCTTGTAGAGGAATAGACCAAAGTCAATAACTCACCCGGCTTCATCGAGAAACAAAGTGAGCGCAGGCTAACTTCTCCCTTTCGCGCATCGCGGAAAAGGAATTTTCGTTTCAATAGCTAACGTGAAACTCATTATAAAATTTAGATTAAACATTAATTTTCTTCCAATTATCGCGGGGCACGCTCGCTTATTTTGAAAATGTTAAATCTATACATTTTTATTTAATCCCCTATATATGAGAGAAAAGCAATTTTAAAAATATTTTTTAAAACTGTTGAAGAATTTAATGAAAAACTGTACAGTTTATAGAATACGCTGAAAATGAATAACTTCCAATTCTAATTTTAATGAATAATTTTTAATTCAAATTTTGAATATATTTACATACAAAACACATTTTGATTCTACTGCGTTATACACTGGCGATCGATTCAGGTACATCCGCAACGAAAGAAGGGTTAATACAAGCAGAATAAAAGAATACATCGTGAGATAAGATAGAACCCAGTTTCATAAAATCCTGGTTATCCGCAAGAACCGTTGAACGAAGACCGACACGGTATTGATCCTCGGTACGTTTCACGAAGATGTGAAATTCGCGAACTTAGCGAAGCACGAACAAGAAGTACGTAGTACGGGGAACAGGATACCGAACTATGCAGCAAGTAGCTGCTTAGTGACGCGTGATTCATAGTCCTAGTCAAGCAGTTCAACGTTAGCTTTGGATGCGATTATCTATAAAGGCAGATCATGGATGATTGATAGTTTGATGCGGTGCAACTTGGATCAGAAATAAAATTGAAGTATTGAAATATTTAAATCACAAATTATTTGTAAAACCAAAAGAAAACAAGTACAAATAGCAACATATTACGTGCATTACCATAAAAACTTCAAGTTTATCGGGGAATAAAGTTGTTTCCTGATTTTATATTACCATATAATATAAATGTCTTTTTAGAAATATTTAAATATATTCAAAGTGTGAATAAAGTTGTCTCCTGATTTTACATTACAATATAATATAAATGTATTTTTCGGCATATTTAAATATATTTAAAGTTTATTGAATACGTGCGGAGAACGGAGACATTTTAAGGATGTCATTTCGCTGATATAAATCATCTAAAAACAGACGTGAATACGATTATGATTTCCGGTAAGTTGACATAAGCAAACGCACGTGGCAGAAGATCCGCGGGAGCGGCGTCGTTAATGCAGTTGCCAAAGCGGTTTCCTCGGACATTTTCAAGCTATCTTTGAGTCGTCTTTAAAACCTCACCTTTGATGAGCCGCCACCGACATCGTAGTTGCAGAGCAAGGCTGCTGGCTTTAATAAGAGCCTGGCAAGCGCCGCCACAAAGGGATGCCACAGGAAATTTCTATGTCTCGAAGATAGAGCGGTCGGGAATAGGAGGGTAGCTCGCTAGATACGCCAGTTTTCGTACATATCCCTTTCCTTCTCTCCCTTCTCTCTTTCTATTCTCCCCTTTGTTCTCTCTGTCCATCTCTGTCCAGCCTTCTTTTTTCCGACTGCTTTAAATGCAAATAACACAATTACTGAGGGAGCGTGTGCGACAGGTGCGCTTCTTCGACAGGGCGCATAATTCATGTCCAACCGCAGAGGGGGATACAAAATAGGATTACGGAATTAACTCTGGATTCGTTTGATTTGATGTCGGATGAGCTATTAATCGGAAGGATTGCTGCGATCGGTTTGTCACGTCGCGCGTAGGGTAACATGAAAGGATAGGGAAATTAAAAGTGTCCATGAAATGTCCATTAGTGTCCATGAAAAAACGTAGCATTGATCACTCCTCCTATTGTAACATGTGGAAATTCTGTATCTATTAACCTATTAACATTTAGGCTTTGTCTTGCTTCGTTTTTGTACACTGCATCGATCGATTTCGAAATCAATAGGAAATCTGACAGTGAGCTAGCTGACGAGACGAGAGCGCCAAAAGAGTATGAAATATAATAATTGCCGAACGTCTTCGAAGGCGCGTTTTAACAATTATCTCGTCCTAAGTGAGGCAGCCCTGTGACGCATTCCATCCCCGACTTTCTTTCAGCCTCCGGGGTTAGAGACTTTGCCTTGAAATTCCTCGCGAGCTTCCCGCTCCGCCACCTTTGTACGCAATACCTACTCGCCCTTTTTCACCGTCACGCGCCTCCCTCCGTCGGCGTCGTACGGCTCGCCCTCCCTTATTTTCCTATCGTCCTCGCCATTCTTGTTCCCTCTTTGTCGCCTACCATAGCTGTTTCCTGCGGATCACCCTTCGTTCACGCGGCACTCTCACCCTCGCCGCAAAGGGCATCGTAGGACGAAAACGAGCAGCGTCCAGCAAATTGATATTAAATGCCAAGGTTGGTCACCTTGTATATTTCTTTATTAACTTCGCGGAATGGGCTATCCGACTCCCTCATCGCATCCACGCGTTCCTTATAAAAGGACGCACCTCGCACCCATCTTCCTTTGTTTCGTCATCAGGTCGAGCTTTTTTTTCAACTCATACTCTTGCATCGGAAACGTACGACGAGGACCATTTCCTAACGTCGCATTTGAACGATCGAGAAGAAAACGACAGAGATCTTTTACTTTCGCTCGCGGCACGATGAACGCTGAAAACGGATGATCGTACTTATTCGAAGATTGATGAAGAGCGCGCGTGTTGTGAAAGGACCTGTAATTGAAAAAAATTGCTGCAAGGGACGATTCCCGCGTTATCGAGGCCCGGCTTAACGGTTTCCAACCACGGAGGGGCAAAAAAATGTGAGTCAATTCTTACAGAGAAATTCCCAGGGCCGCCGCCGCCGCGGGTTTAGAAGACACGCGTAAAAGACAGATGACGAATAAGAGACGACGGAGAGAGAAAGAGCGCGGGAGATGTCTTGGTTAATTAACGGCCACGTGCGTCTCATTAACGGACTTGCAACCACAAATCACGGCATGGAAACGCGCGGCTACGAGCATAAATACCAATTATGCGTAACTCGCACGGCTCACCGGCCCGGAGCGACGGAGGGTGCGTGAAGGGCTCCCCGAAACGGGACTCAACCAAGCATAATTGTAATGCATATAGGCCACCGAGGGGTAACTCGGGATTAAAACTTCTTTCTCGAAATTAATCCAAGAACTCTTACACCGAACATTATCACCATCATCGTTGCCGCTATCACCATCATCATCATCATCATCTTTATCATCGTCTTTTAAACAACGGTAAATCACACAGACCGCTTTTATTTATTTTATTCATCAAGGAAATTTACCTTGCGGAGGAGTAGACGACACACGCGTCGTAATTCATCTCGCAGAATCGTTTAGCCGCCAAGTAAATCATGTTCACGTCGCACGGACGTTCCATTTTTATAAAATATCGATGCGAGGAGGCTCACGTTCGTACGCGCCTTTATATCCAAAGTGATCGTTCGCTAGGGCTTAAAAGCGTTCGATGGACGCGCAAGTACAGCGCGAAAGTACCGTGCTTAAGCGGAATCGATCTCTGGGCTGGCCCAACGATAATTTCCGGGTTGTATAAATTAATTACCCTCGCCACCAACCACCGAGCACCCCTCCTACCTCTCTCTCTCTCTCTTTCTCTCTCTGTCTCTGTCTCTCTGTCTCTCTCTTTTTTCACTTTGCGAGCTGCACCGTAAATTACCCGGTGCATTATGGAGCACGATTTATTAATACAATTTGCCTCCACGTAAAAGGTGCCGGGCGCCAATTACCGTGCCACGTTCTTGACGCCGGGGCTACTGCGACGTGGCTGCAACACGTTACAACGTAAACCGCACATGCACCATACGGGACGGAGAACGGGGAACACGTGCGGCTTGGCTGTCTGAAGTTTTGCGGACTGTATACGCCCGCTGTCTCGTTTTAATACATAAGTATTCCTCTCATCTTGCGGCGACGTGGACAAGGAAATCTCGAAACAAAATTATTTAGGAGCAAATAAAATTACGCATCCGCCGGCATTTACGCGACGCTCTTTACCTACCAGCTGGGGTCAGGTGTTGTCGGAACTTTTTTAATCCCACTTACGCCGGGAGAGAATATCGTAAAGGAAATTGTGATAAATCCGAAGGTACGCGACCGTTTTATCTTCGTTTCTAAATACCGGATAGCAAGTTGACCCGTTTTTAGAATTAAAACTTTTGAATAGCATGCTCAATTTATTCAGTACCTAAATTAATAAATCCTCAACTGCTCCGGTCAAGTAATTATATGAATCAGGTCATGGACACCGTGGTTAGAGGCGGTTAGAAGCAGGTGAAATAGCGTAAATTATATTAGCAAGCGTATGCGACAAGTTGGCAAATATTTTTGCATTTTTTTTTTCGTAACAAAGACGACAATGCGCCTTACTATTCTTGTTTCTGAAGCCATTTCAGTGCAGCTTTCACGTCGCGACCGTCGCATCCAGTTGCATTATATTAGACACGAGGTTGGTAGGCTCCACGGTATATTTGCAGATACGTACACGCGCGTTTATCCAAGTTTTAATACGGCAAAGTAATAGACTCGAAATACAAGGAAGGCATTAGCCTCCTTTGCGAGCACTTTGCAGCTCCTATTACCGAAGTTTCACCTAGTGATTAAACCTCAAGCAAGTCACTCAGAAGCTTTTCGACGTTAACTTAGCTTCCCGTTGGTATTCAAGATTTCAAGCAATTTCACCCGGGCTGCATTGTCGCCGCCGTCGCTCTCTTGTCACCGCCTCGTCTCGTCTTTTGCACTCCTGGCGCCACGAATTGTTCCGCTCCGCTTAGGAAAGAGTACGCATCGCGCGCGCGCCCTCGCCTCGCCTCGCCTCGGTGTAGGTGCTAAAACATGGCAGGGCTCCGACAGAATTTTCGCAACCGTCCTGACAGGAAACAATTTCGTCGTCTTGATTTTCTATCGTCCCCCTTTGCGACGCGCTGATTCGCGAAAACACACATAGTGCAGCAAGCGAGCAAGCACGGTGATTCGCGCTCGATTTCACGCCGAAAACTTGATGACGTGGAAGCCTGGAATGGCAACTGTGCTGTTTACTGATTTCAGTATAAATAACATTTAAATTATTCGCAAGATTGAATTTAATATTGATCATTGCGCTAGAAGTCTGTCAGACTATATATTTTATTCCTTGAATTTTTAACATCTGCTTATGAATAACTTTTACATAAATATTTGTCGTTACATTCTATTAAGTCGTACATAATTTAAGTTAGATTTTCTTTTGCAATTTTACAAAATACACAATTTAAAAAATTCTTATAACAAGTTGATCTTTTAAAATCTATGCTGCCTTATTGAAAGTCGCTAATAATTTTTTCATGTTATTAGGTATTCGTTTTAATTCGATCCTCCCGCGACGTCGAGGCTCGTTTAAGCTTTTCAGGGGAACCGCGCGCGAGGGACCGACGGCTGTCGGAAACTCAAACATAATTAATATCGCAATACTCGCTATCCCGCCCAAGGAAAAGCCAATATTATGTACTCACGGTACGCTAAGGAAAAGAATGAATACGAAGGGTGCAGCGTAGGATAATATAGGGGCCACCTAATACACCACTAGATATTCGGTAACTTGGCATGAATGGAGTCATAATATAAGTAGGTACCAAAGGCGTCTCCGAAGGAACGTATCCTTCGAGGGACGATCGGCAATGGGGGAAAACCACTGCCTCGGGGTTTCCCCGGAGACTATGTGCAGGGGATTCTTTATTTAATATCCCCAGGCTGGTGTCAAGGAATATGTATTACCGGACCGTCGTCGCTTCGGCACTTATTCGCCTTCTTCGCCTCGTTACTCCCGCCAAGCTCAACAATGTGCATGCACTCTCTCGCTACATCTAAAATTGCCAATTATCATAATCGAGAAACCTACGTGACGGAGGCACACATTTCGTAAAAATTATGCAAAGTTCATTCTATCTTATATATGCATGCGTCTGAAATATTTAATTTTTATAAATGAAACGCTACAACGTTACACGTAAGACGATAATTTAATTACGCTGAAGCTATACGAGATCTTCTTCGTAATAGAATAACATTCTCCATAATGGAAGATGTTCCCGTCATGGTGTGACGCATCTAGTGAAAAAGTTCAATGTATTTCTAGCACGTTCTTGGAAACACTCATATGATGAACTTACTTCGAACTTGCGAACTTTTCGTGAAAAACTAGCATGCAGTAGCGCGCTCTTTCTCCTCCTTGACGCTCATCGCTACGTGGAGAAACTCTCTTAGTTCGCGGAAGTTTTCGAGGAGGTGCTGTCTACAGTTTTTCAATGTCTCTTCAGCTGCAAGTTGGGATTGGAGCCGTGGTCGCGACGAATTACAACGCGATAATATAAACATGAAAAATCACAGTTAGCAGGATAGCCGGGTGAGATGCAAATTTAAGATGCGTCATCTTCGCAGTCGAACGTAATCATTTTCGAAGAAATTGCACGTTTTGCTGGGATGAGGCCACCAGCATTACGTCTCCATAAGTAACGTAATCTTCTCCCTGAAATCAAACGATACGTTTCCGGGCGCACCGTCATATTTCACGATCAGCCGCACAGTTGCTCTTTCATCCTTCCCTTGGCGAAAGCATTTTACGCCCGTTTGATCTCGCCCAGTTACATAATGGCGGAGAGCTACGCGTATAGGTATAGTCAGTATCATATAACGTTACATACCCTTCGAGATTATACTCAAGCTTTTATGCGAAAACATCACAGACTTAATTAACCGCACGCTGATACGCTTTACCCTCGAGTTGTCTTTTTGATTTCCCATCGACTTATATCGATAATACTGATCGTCACGCTGTGCTCAGCTTGGGATTAATTACGTGAAATGTTTATACCTAAATATTGAAGCTTAACATTTCCGATTAATAACACTTCATTAGAAAAGATAACATATTTTACTTGCTATAGAAATATTGGAGATACAAAAGCACGACTGAAGCGTGATAATTTGTGATATTTCAGATATTCGTATCATGTTTTTCATATCACGTATTACGTTACGGAAAAAAGACGCGGCGTAATAACCTTTTTAGGTAAATTCTTATGCTTAGGTTGTATCAGTATATAACAGAATATACGGTTTTACGTTTTATCAGAGAAGTTTCGAAAAATGCAAAAATGTGGACAAATATCCGCGGCGCAACAGAATCCAGTATTTACTGGATCCGGACGATATTTGCTGGTGATGGAGACACACGAAATTGTAGGGGACACCCTCTATGTATCGCAGGAGTGCAATATCCACTCTCAGTTTCTCCCATATACTTACTCTCGTTTATATACGCGTAGCTTACATACAAGACGGAACGAAACCCGAGTAAAATCACCTGACGCGTGTAATGCGTTTTTTATTAAAGTCTCAACTCTCTCTCTCTCTCTCTCTCTCTCTCTCTCTTTCTCTCTCTCTTTCTCTCTCTTTTTCTCTCTTTATCTCTTTATCTCTCTCTGTCGCGCCTCGGGCGTATAGTCGTACTTGATGTTAAATACTTACGATGTAGATATACGAAGTAACATAACTGATCCGGAAATGCCGACATATTTAGAAATTTAAGTTTAGATATCAATGGTATATAAATGATAATAATTATTAATCACTATGTTTTCATTTGTGTTTCAGGTAAGTCCCAATGATTTTTACATTAAGCGAGTTCAACGACAGTTAAGGTAAACATTTAAAACATTATTATTTACCGAGACAATGATTTACGATCGCGACGAACATTTTTTAACAATCGGATTTATCTCACCTTTTATCTTGCAATATTCTCGTTGATCATTTTCATCAATCATTTCTATATTGCTGAAAAACGAAATAAACATTGCATTTTTTTCACGATTCTTGCTGTTATGCGCTGGCCAGCGGTTCGTGCGCGCGGTAGCGATCCTTTTAACTTTATTAAGTCAACAACAATACCAATTGCGCTTGCGTTACATGCATGACCACTTGCAATCATTGTTTGCTCTCGAATCCAATTTTTCGTGCGCAAACCATTTTGGCGCAACTGAAAAAAAAAAAAACTGGCAAACCCCAGGCAGCAGCGGTTTTCATTGACACACACGCGAGCTTGGATCTCCGGTGCAGCGCCGGTAATTACCTCTTCGGCTGTGTACGTTTTTCGCCATAGGCGACTCGCGTATGATCTCGTGCTCATTAGGAGACGTAAAACGATCGCGCTCGGCGGAACGGCGCGTGATGCACTTGCTTCCGCGCGGCTGATGCACGCGCTCGTCCGTTTCTCGCTCTCTCGAAGTGTCAACCGACCGGTCGTGGCGTCACGGCGGAACGAGAGACGCAGCTTTGCCATTAGCCGACACCCGTCGCGTCGCACCGCGCCGCGCGCGGAACAGCAACACGCAGTGTCGCTGCACCACGCTAATTGGCAAACATCGGCCCGCGGCCAGCTTATCGCCGATCGGCCGGCGATTTTTGCAAATTACGACTCGCTCGTCGTTCGACACGGCCTCTGTCTTCCTGTCCCTTTCTGACTCTCTCTTTCTCTCTCTCTCTCAGCGCTGCGCTGGCGCTGCCGCAGTTCAGAGATCGACGATAACGTGGTCCGTCGATATCAAACACAGCGGGCAACCTTTTGAAACACGTCCGCTTTCTCTCTTTCTCTCTGCTCTGTTTTCTCGCGAATTAAACGCGCCTCTTGCGCTTTAGCCGCCGCTTCACTCACCTATTCAGCGAGTTATGGGTGATTATATTTACGTATGATCGTGGAATAAACGAATGATAGCTGTGACATTGCAGGGTGATGAAATATCTGATTAATGCGGGGAATCGACGCGTTTGTTGCTGCATGCATTGTAAATTTCACATTGTACATGCAACTTTATGGATTATTTGTTTATCGTATTGTTACACGGGATTTCGCGATTATATAATGTGTGACACCTTGAGATTTTTATATCTGTGCTGAATCAAAAGATACTGAAATAAACCCGATTGTCAAATTTAAATTTGTAAAATGATACCGGATATCGGATTAATCTTTGGTATATCTTCTTTTTATTTTTATTATACGAGTTATATTGCTATGATGCCAATACTGAAAATGATATTGTATTTAGAACAAAAATTATTAATTTATCGTATTGTTACACAGGATTACGCGATTACGTAATGTGTGATACCTTTGGACTTTTATATATCTATCCCGAATAAATATATTAAAATAAACACGATCGCCAAATTTAAATTTAGAAATTCGATGACACATATTGGATTAATTTTTAGCACGCATATCTTCTTTTTATTTTTATTATGCGAAATATATTGCTATAATAACACTGAGAATGATATTTTATTTAGAAAACATAACAAAAATTAAATGGTACGATAAGTTACAATGAATATTTTTTAGTTATTTCTATAATCGTCACTCAAATAATAACACGATTGATAAATATAACAACGAGCAGTGTTTAATGCATTTTCTCTCTTTTTTTAAATATAGCTTTATATATATATTTCTTTCCTTTACCGTTCTCTAAAATTTGCTGTGTTTTATATATCCAGTCTGGGTTTTAACAAATATATCACTTTAACTACGAGAATAAACATTTATACAGTGTTGTGGATTTTATACGATCAAACTGTACGCTTGTACTATCACAACTCTAAATAACATTAAACAATATTCGTGAATGGCTGCGCCCGAGCAAAACATAATATATTTAGAGACACAGTCTTGTTAACTTCTATGGCAAGCGGAAAACACAGGTAAATCTTGCAGCACGGGAAGGAAAGAATGCATTACACCGCTTGTCGTCCTAGTAGACCGCACTCAGTTTTCATGACGTCCGTTGTTTTAAAACTAAACCTGTAAATATATAATGAACATACACATCCGGCTCACATCATTTACACATTGTAGAAAATATCTGTGCGATTCAAAAAACCAATATACCGTATAGAACAACTGCATAAGAAGAACATATCATTTTTATCTGGGCATTATCCTCATAGCGCGACCATTCACACGTTGAATAAAATAGTGATAAATGTGTCCCCATTTCTGTATCAGTCGGGAAGATCAACAAACTTCGACACACATCCCTTGAAAGAGGCGGTCGCACGAGATCGTGAATGAATAGTAATCCGCGAGAGTCCGACGAGAGGATCTTTTCACGAGTACGCTCGCGCTGAAATCGAACGTGTACATATATATTTTTTTTTTATCGCGGCCAGTTTCCCGGCGCGAGGCATTTTTCGACCGAGCAGCCAAGTTTGTGGGTTTGCGCTTTTGTCCGCGGTAGCGCGCGAACCATGGTCCAATCCCCCAACGTCCATCCCCCCCGTCCAAAAAAAAGGGCAGAAAGTTCACCGGCAGGTGGCATGAAAAAATGGGCCGAAAAGGTTTGAATTGCAATGCGGCGAACGCTACGCTTCACGAGCAAGCGGACTGGAAAGCGCACCCCTTTCCTCCCCTTTCGTAGCCCCATGCACCGCCACCGTGGCCGGTGTCCGACTCCACAACCGTCCTGCACCTCTGTTACCTCCCCTCTCTCTGGTTCTGCCCTTTTTTCGCGTTCTCTTTCTTCCCTCGTCGGCGAAATTAATTTTACCGGCGCCGCCGCGATAACTCACGGTTACATGTCAACGCTTTGACGCACATAAAAATCTCGTTGCGGTCGGCCCCGCATGCGTGTGCATACACGACTCGCATGCGTCGCGGCCCGCGAGCGCGTTGCAACAGTCCGCGAATACGCGGCTTGGAAAAAGATACGTTTACAGTGCCGCGCGTAGCGCCCCGGTTCAACGAGAGTATAACGGAGAAAATACGTGCCGCAATAATATAATGCGGAATTACAGCCGCGCACGTCTTGCCGCCAGGAGAGGAGAATAGCGCGGCTGAATGCAGCCGGCGACATAAAATGCCCCTAATTTCCCTGAAAAAAGATTATTTATCTCCCGGTATGCTACGGCTCACTTATCCGGATGATCCAATTCCGCGCGCATGCCCGAGTCAAGCGGTAAATGTTCACGTCGGAAATCTCGGCGAAGATATTTTGAGTTACAAGTTTTATCCTCGCTGCTATACGGAACGCTTTTTTTTTCTTTTAAATTTTAATAATGGCGTCTCAATTATCGCGGCAATCGCATACCTTTCTGTAGCGCTAGTGCGATTGCATAGAGCCGCATTGCGTCACAGAGATTTAGGCGATACCGCGGTGATATAAAAAAGCATAATTAAGATGATCATTCGTGGCACAAATAGGATTTGTCATCTAAATTGATTCTCAGGCGGCTTATTTTGAGGTCAAAAGCCATTTGTAAATCCTATTAACTATGTCTACCATGGGGACAATGCATCGGTGAATCGTGCAATTAATTCATTGCTTCAATTACGCTCCTTATTACATGCCGCCTTGACATACCGCTTAAGTTTCTGAATTCATTTGACACATAAGCACGCATTGAGACACACACGAATACATGCAATATTTCAAAATTTTAATTGATCGTTATTGACAATAGCTTTCTTCTTATGCTTTCGCACGCCTTTCAAAAATTCTTAAGAAAGGTACATTAAAACACACACCAGAAAAAAGCAACTTCTTATTTTTAATATTATTTTTGACAATGTAAATTATTTAGTACAATGTTCGACGTTTCTATGTTTCTTTACGCGCATTAAAACATTCACGTTAACGCGCATCGACAAAATATGTAATGCAAAGCGGCAATTTTTAATAACATGAATTTCGCGTTTAATCGCAAGATTAATCGCGTTTCCATGATTATATATCACGTAATTCTGCTCTCTTGCATCCTCTTAAAAAGCTTTCCCGCTTTGACCAGCGTGGCGAAACGACTCCACCCAATTATCTAATTCGATAATGCGACACAGACCCGTTATAACGTAACGTTAAAACATAGAATCGCGTTGGGCTTTTCCCGTACGTCCCTCGGTTTTCCGCGCCACGGTGAGAAATTCAAAATCCGTGTTCGCGGCGATAAATCCTCCTGCTCGTGAATCAACGTTTCCCTCTGGCTCGTTCCAGTTCGTTCATCCGGTGGTGGTTGTGTGGCCCGTGCTGTTTGCACATAAAGAGGGCAAAGGGCGAGAGAGAATGGGGACAGCGGAAGAACGCAAGAATGTAATGTATCCAAAGAGATGGAGAAATGTGGAAATATGTTGCCTCCTTGAATGCGGTTATGGACGCGCACGGAAATAGACATTGAAAATTGAAACATTAATATAAGAGGATACGTGGAGATGGACATCCTAGATTTACGAGATAATGCAATAAATAACGTATTCGACTTAAAAATACGACAGATTTTCTAAATAACATTTTACACAACGTTCATTCGCAACGGCAAAGAAAAACTGCAGACCGATGTTAACATCAAGATAGTCGAGTACGTAATTTACTGATTAAATGTTCTCCACGTAGTTAATCAAAGGTCCATAGGCTCGAGACGCGCCTTTGCGGTGCCTGTTGCTCTCGATACGCGCTCATTGATCGTACGTGTATCACAAGCTGTAAGAGCTTTCACTTGCAATCAGAGCAGGAGAGAATCGACCGAGAGAGAGAGAGAGAGAGAGAGAGAGAGAGAGAGAGAGAGAGAGAG
>NW_020217065.1:823990-839823 GCF_003070985.1 Temnothorax curvispinosus | reverse complement strand
GAGAGAGAGAGAGAGAGAGAGAGAGAGAGAGAGAGAGAGAGAGAGAGCCAATCGAGAGAGCTGCACGTCGAGGCGCTTTTGTTCCCGCGTGGGCGGATGCGTACATCCAACGACCCGGAACTTCTCTCCCCCGTTTTCCCGTGACCAGGCAAATCTTTCTCTTTCTCCTTCTGTCTCTTTCTCTCCTCCGTATCTAGTTCCGGTCCGTTCTTCTGCGACGCGACGTTCATAGGCACTCTCGGACCCGACTACACCGCATTTACCGTACCTACTTATCTCGTTAGGACCGCGTCTCGGCGCCCTCCTACGCCGACCGATGTCGCGAATCCCGGACCTGGCAATCTCCCTTTGATACGTACGGTCTCCTACAACCCTCCTGCCTTTCCCTCACTTCGTAAGAAATTCCTAATGGCAGAGTGAAACTCGAAAAAAAAAAAATGTACGGTCCAAGTCGCATGAACAATGCTGCGCCCCGCGCTCAGCTTATTAATAATAAACCACCATCGTAATTGGACTCTTTGGGATTTAAGTCGAGGATTTAAGAGCGCTTTAACTAACGGGCTGAGCCCGTAATTATTTAGGCGCGACAAATTGCGTGCTCTTGCTGTTGTTACATAGTAGGTACATCACTTGAATAAACTTCGCAATTGTCGACAAAATATAATGAATATTCGATAAGGAAAATTGTGGAATAATATCATATTTTTTACAAAATTATGAAAAATTCATTACTGTAGTATTCTCATCGATGTTTGTAATTTAGAGCTTAATTTTACCAATTCAAAAGTATGTAACTAAGTTTACTAGAAAAAAACGAAAATGCTGATTCAAGCTTGTCTGAACATATCATCTTCTTTGATCACACAGCGGCATCGACAGGAATCGACAGCGACGCTGTCAGGCAGGCCTTTAGAGCATGTTACGATGTGCGTGCCTCATCGTTCACCGTGGAGGGTGCATAGATATTAGGAATTAAAAGCGACATTTGCATGCAGACGGTTTCGAATATCATCTTGACACACTGCTCTCACAGCTAATTCCTGCTTTGTCTGGTGGAACATTTTGTAAGTTCGACACTTCCGAAGTTCGGGATTGCTGAGGGGCAGACTGTACACATTCCTACGAGCATCCACCTCTCACGATCGTGCAAATCTTGAAACTCTATTTGGCATAAAACACGTGCGACAGTTAACGTGCGTTGAGATTCCGCATTACCCCGCGGCGTCCCGCTGTATTGTATAACTTGGCTGAAACTTGGTTGCCTGAGACAGGAAGAGGACTCGGGGCAAAGTGCAACGCGTCGTACGCGGCGAGGATTTAAAGGACAATAGAAAGTTCCGTTGCTTTATTCCTAAATGTAAAAAATGGTATTTTTAGGAACGCTTCCACATTGATTTTCTCGCAACCCCAGAAGATATACATATTTTTCTTTTAGAAGAAATATTGACTTTTGGACTATTCTCGAAATCAAGTTTAATCCAAGTTGGTCAAAGTTACGTAATTAAGGATAACGAGATCCAATAGCAGGATGTTCTCCTATATATTCCTTATTCACCGTAACGAGAGATTAATGACGTGGCATTTCAGTTACTGCCAATTTTATCAGTGGCACAAAGCATGTAATTACTCGTATTTCCCTAATTCCGCGGGGTCTGTGTAAACCAGAGTGTATTGAATGTCTGCGCAGATATCCAACTCCGATAATGAGGAATAGTTAGCGTCGTAACGGTGAAATAGCGTGCCCTATCGATCAAGCTGATGCGGCTTAGGCAATGATGGAATACTGTTTCAGCAAGCAATACGAGCACATCTCGAAATATTAAGTCAACACAATTAACTGATATTTTACAGTCTTCGGTAAGTAAGCCGCGAGAATAACTCAAACGGTGTCCTTTACCGCTCTCCTCTCCAAGTTGCTTACGTCGTCATTTGTCTTGTCTCGCGACAGCTTTACTGCTTTTGTGGCGTACACGCATGCTCGGGAGACCGTTCTTTAAGAAGGTGGTACCAGCTTAAGCATCTATCGAATGGATGGCCGTAATGCCGCACATATTGCGTATAAAGCAGCACTCACGACGGCACATTCCGAACGTGTTCCCTCCCTCTCACGTAAGAGATACGTGCCCGTAGTTTACGCCTACGTAGTCCAGCATGTACCCAGTGCTCTCGCGTAGCTAGTCGTGAAAATCCAATCTAACGAAGTCACCATTGAAACTGATAAGTATGCGTATTTCAGGTCACCGCCGCAAAAGTCGTGGCCGGATATCGTATCACTTTTTTTCTACTTTTTCTATCGCCATCCGATGTCTCGAGTCGCAACACGATCTCACAGTCTCCATTATGCGATTGTATTACTCCGTAATACACAGGATAGAATTTTACGTAACATTATATTAACCTTTTCCGGTATGAATTATACTTATCACGTGCTAATACATAAAGCTTCGAATATATGTTTTATTGTATATAATTTTGTTCGATACGTACATTAGTTTCTTAACAATTTAGATATTGTGATTGTATTAAAATATTACAACATTAAAAGCATTACACTTAGAAAAATAGAAAACTGGAATTTAAGATAAGGAAAAACCAGTTATAAATAATTAGATCAACAACATCATTAAAAAATAATATATGTTTCAATAATCATTTTTATATTCAAATCATGTTTCACGCACGCAGTGTGATCTCATTTAATGTAACTCATATGTTGATCAGATTTAGCCATTCTGATGTCTGGAGGACATAAATTTCAATTTCGTAGCGAACGTAACGAGACAAAATTATGTTCTAAAGCGTTCCTCCGTCTATTAGTGGGGAAAAAAAATGAAAAAAATTTCAAATTGCCATGCAGACTGCATGACTCACCACGACCAGACGCACTCCGCAAATTAATACGAACGTACTAATTAGACCTCGTCGATCGTAAATTTAAAATATCTTGAAGGAAGAGTTGTTAATTGACGTGAATCGACCGCGAGCCATGTAGTATTCCTAAAACTTACGAGGGTCGTTTTATAATTAGCCGCTCGCTTTATCCAATTTACTCCAACTTTCGCGATCGTGTTTCTCATTTACCTACATCGAGCGTAAAAATAACTCGCGTTATTCCGCTTATTCTCGAAATTCCTACTTTCAATGTATTGGGGTATTGCCTTACTTATAAAAGTACATTGATAGAAATTTGGAATCGTCTACATCGTACGAATTAAACGTTTCAAGTAAATTGCACTTCCCGACACGTTCCGAAATTAACGACGCCGTTGTTTCATTACGTGACATCTGGTATAAGAGAATGAGTTTCGCGTTGAGTAAAGAGTTCGATCGTAGTCCCGGGCAGGTGTGTTTTGCAGTGGAGTTCGCCGCAGTCTGGCCGTAGAGCAAGTTGAAGAGGCAAAGAGCGGGAACACGTAAGTGACCTTTGAACTCGGTGGACTCCCTGCTATTTCTCCGTTCCTCTCGTCGGGCTCCGCGGTATACACGTTTCACGTTGGCCAACCCTTTCGTACCATTCGTCTTCCTACCGAAGTCACCACTACGCTCGGTTGCCTACATGCCGTCGCATCTCCGCAACATCCTCTCTCGATTGATTTTCTTTTGTAGGTGATTCGTGATTGTACGAAGGGCGGACGCGGCGCACAACGCGGGAATAACGAAAACCCGATAATCGCGCCAGCATCTTGGAGAACTATAAATCTCCCGCTTCATTAAAACTCGCGTTGTACTTGTTGCCTACATTTCCGGTCGATTCGTATCGACGACGTTTTCATTAATAATTAAGTCAACTGCCACAGTACGCGTAATATATCTGTTTCACGTTTCAAAAGGCAAAATAGTAATCTAGTATTTTCTTTTCTTCACGAATACGCGTCTTGAATCTTGATTTTTTATCTCTGTCATTAAACGGCGATTAATTCACCACACGTATATTGCTCGAAGCAACGATTGATAGCGGCACGATGTCTCTGTAATCGACCGACTCATTTCTCCTCGCTACATTATGACCTCAAAAACGTCGATCCACAATACGCGGTCCATGGAACACAATGGCCCAATGACTTTATTTATAGCCGTTCTCATTTGTTCTCTTTTTCCTCTCTTTCTCCGCTACGTACGTAAATCTGCGCGAGTACCTCTATACGGGGCAGGCGTGTTGAATCGTGTTAGTAAGATATGGTCTTAAACGCATTTATACGCGCGTCTGCATGTCCGTATAACGCGTGCGTAAACACCACGTGTGAGACGCACACACGCGCACGCATATACATCAGGGTCAAGACACTTGGGGTTTCTTCGCGGGAAACAGCGTTCGGTTACTGCGGAACGTAGGGTACTGTTAATGCAACCTCACGATCGCGAGATCGCGATGAGGTACGAGGAGACTGGAACCGAAGAGGATCCAGCTTCTCGACGTGGTGCACCGTCACGAGTTTCTCCTTGAACCGAGTATTTCTCAAGTTGCTTATATTCAACCGATTGTTCAACATTCGACTCTCGCGCAGTCTGATCGATAGCGCACCCGAGGTGATCGGCTTTGCAGCCGTACAAGCGTGCGATATCAAATAAAATGCGTGAGCGAAACAATATTGTTGAAACACGCTCAAATGCATATCTAGAGAAAACGTTTATATCGAAATTATTTCCAAGGTAAAAATGCGGTTTATGTAAAAATGCAAATAAAACTTTTCGATATCAGCGTATAGTTACATGTATTTTACACGTGTCATCTCCGTCGTGATGGATTTCTTCTTTAATCCCGGTCTTCTTTAAATACCCCTCCTCTCTTTAACCGTAGGCGATCGATTGACTCGCGCAAGTAATACGAAAGCGCGTATCTCGACGGTAACTTCTTTTACGGTAGCTCGCGAATGAGAAACGTGGTCGCTGATAAACAAATAAAGCTTTCCACTTCGCCATCCAGAACCGCTATCGGTATTTCTCTACTCCGCGCAAATGAGGAAACCGAGTCGGGTACGTAAGCAAACGAATGGCAATTTACACCGCAGTTACCTAATGACCCGTAACTTTGTCCCGCATTTCTGTTAGAGCGCATCTCGCTTCTTCACCGTGATTATATCTTATGGCGTGTAATTCGACGCTATTATATATCTAACATCAATCGTAGGGGTCTTGTGATTATCGTAGAAAGTCCCTGGAGTGAAGACATAGTAAATAAAGCTTTAGAGGTGATACGCACCATCGATTTCTGCGCGAGCTCTACATTACAGGCAGGTATACGTTCTCCAACGCGGAGAATGCTCCCTATGTTTTACGACACTCTATCGCTTATCGGCAAAAATATAGGTCGTATACCTATGCATTAACAATCGGAAGCTAGTTCAAAGTTACTTTACGGCTTTACGTCGCGTCGTGGAGACACGGTGTCAAGATATGATCGGAATGTGTTCCAGTATGCGATACAATACGAAAAGCCGATTTCCGAGGAAGCTGTATCCGAGGAAGACTCCAGACGAGATTTAGATATATAAACCCGGCGTTCTGATTCACTCGTACGTCATTGGAAGACGTTGCTTTTCAATTAAAGAGGGAGTCTTCGAGAGAAACGCCGTTCGGTCCTAGAAACAGATTAGAGGAGAGTGTAACTTCGGGTTGTAGGATCGAAAGATCCTCTTCATTTTGAGCTCCGCTTGTCTCCTTCGTGGAACAGAGAGAACCAGTCTTTGGTCTTTGGCTCGAGTTGCCTGGTACCCTTTTCTCCCCCTTCCCCCAGCGAATTACCGCTAATCTCCTGCGTCCTCTTCTCTCCCCGTCTCTCTCTTTCTCTTTCTTCCTCTTCTTCTCTTTTCCGCTACTCTCATCCTCTCCTCGGTTCTTTCGTCGTTACATTTCTCACTCTATTTTCTCTCACGGATCTTCCTCCAGTTCCTATACCTGTCTCGATATCCCCCTCTCCCGCATTCTCTCATCCTCGACGTGGTTCAAGTGGCGTCTAAGCGCACTACTGGAAGCAGCCGAAGAGTCTCGTTCCTTTCGCTCCGTCTCTTCGCGCACCTATTCCTCTCTGCTTTCTCGGCTCTCTCTCTCTCTTTCTCTCTTCTTCTCCCATCTCTTCCTCGATCTTCTCCTTTAGTCCAGAGGCGGACTTGACGTTTAGCCTCGAGCACTCGCCACTTTAAAATTCCTCCTAATCTCAGTAACCGACGTCGTGTTCCACGTAAGCCATCCTCTTTACCTCTCCCGTTCTTGTTCCTCCCGAGTACGCCTCCTCGTCGGCGAGCATCGTGCTCTCTTCTCTGCCGTCTACCATCCACGTTGAGCGTTAATGACGACGATAAAAAGATTAACGGGATTGCCCGCAGTGGATTTGAGCCTATGGGTGCCTACGGGGGCATTCCAAACCCGGCGAGAATTAGGCGGGTGGAAGAGAATGGCGCCGCGCCGTGCTGGAAGAGCGCCCGCCGCCGCCACCGCCGCCGGCTCCGCCGAGGTGAAATACATACACGGCGGTGGAGAGCCTGTGTACCTCGTTTAGCGCAGGAACCCGGGGTGGAGGAATGCGGTACGGATTTTTGGGAGTATGTACGTTGAAAGCGCGCGAGAGTGCAGAGAGGAATTATTCCCCGGCAGTGAAATTAGTAGCTCACGCACGACATACATGTATATATGAGCGTCATACATCATATTCATGATATCACTTAATGTATGTTGATGTACCAATTTTAGACCGCTGCGCGAACGCTGTATATTTACGTTAAACGGAAACGGATTTCGTTAGTCCTCGCGCCTCCCGTTACATTTCGAACGGATAGGATTTGCATGCGTCGCGCAAAATTTAAGCGAGCAACATCGCATCGGAGAGAAAAAGTGTGAATAATACAATCACCTCATTCCCCGCATTAAATGTTTTTCCACGCCGGCTCGTCGAGCGACAAAAACAACGCGGGCAGTAATTGTAACGCAATTGCTTCGTGACCGCTCGATCGATCGGCCGGCGAGAAAATTTATCGGTCGCCACGCGCAAATTGTAACTTTCAACTTATGTAAAATAATCCAGCGACAAAAAGCGCCGGCCGTCGCTCTCTCGTTTAGCTGCTTGTTTAGTAGCTCCGGCGCTCTACCACGCTCTGTTTATCTGCGAGTCGGGATGCTAGCGGGCTGCCGCTAAAAAAATAATCGATCGCACGTTAATTGCAACGTTGGACGGTCCGGCCGAATAATACCACCTAGACGCCAAACACGAATTATATGTAAATAACAAATGACCAAGCATTTCGGCAACCGGATGATAAACGCCCGACGCGAGCGAGCGGCGCGGGCGGTCCGACGAGCGTTTTCCAATTAATGGATTTCCGGCTTTATCTGGCTAGTGGCTAGTATAGGCGTCGTTCGTGTGCGGCCAGCGAGGCGCGAATTTATTCACAGGTAAGTGCATCGTTGCGCAGGTGCGCGTCAACGATGCGAGGGATAAATCTCGTTTTCGACGGTGGAGCGCGCATGACACCACGATGACACGTTGAGCCGCGAGCGCGGTTTCGATGATTTTTATTCGTCCCGGCTTTCGGGCGCGCATACCCACGCCGAATCCCGTCCAAATCCCGCAAAATTAGCGTCCCCGTACGTTCAAACGTGCATATAATAAATTATGAAAATAAATGTAGCGACTTCCGATTAAATTATTTAAACGTTCTGTGTGATTTCTATTATATATTATACAAATTGTGTGACAGGGCATGACAGTATTAAACATGCAGATAATAAAGCGGGCGGGGAAAACATAATATTTTCCATCAAGAGGACCGTTTGAATTTCCAATGCAAACCAGATTGAAAGGTAAACGTGTACGTTCCAGAATTGATATTCACAGCGAATGAATATTCCATTCGCAACAGTATCTTCTTTACAATTGGATTTACTTTTTTTAATTGATTCGTTATGTCTTTCTATATTTATCGAACAAGCGCAATAGAGTGTACCGTTTACCATTACTGGCGAACGAACTGGACGATGGTAACGTTGTAGTTCAACCGGCCTGCTGGGAAATCTCACGCGCTCTCGACTGCAAGATACAGCGCTGAATGTATACAGCAGCACGTTAATTCGATTGTCCTGGTTACGACCGATCAGTACATAGACCGTACGTTCGTAATTATTTAATTATAAAATACTATGATATCATTTTTTGCGATAGTTGCGATATTTGTGCTTTCATCGTGCTCTTTTAAAGAATTTACTCGCTATGTGAGATTTATATTCACTCTTTTGTGAACGGTATATATTGATTTCTTTCCTATTTATTATAATACTATATCGATCTCTATAACATTCAATTTCATATTGTGCGCGATGTGTTGAAGAAACCTTTCGAAATGAAAGAAGCTTTCGTCCGATGCGCTTACTTTAAGCTTCTTTTGGATATAAGTATCGTAAAACTTTCTGACATACTTATATATTTATTTTAGATTTATTTTAGAAATATTTGGTCGAAATATGCGAAAGTATTCGAAGTATATATGATAGATATATCACGGTTCTTTTAGAAGCCACAGGAACGATATAACAAATATTTCAACGCTACATGTGTGTTATAATACGATATGAATATTTAAAAAAAAATATCAGTATAATATATGTTGATTAAAACGGTGACAGCTTCTATAACGTTGCGCCTAGGAACATTGCGGAACATTCCGATATTCGCGGCGCCTCCGCAATGGCATCCACATTGTACAATGGCACCTACATGTCAACGTCTGCTAATGTCAGTCGCCGCCACCGCAATGTGCGGTATTGCGTCGGGGCTTCCCAGCTTAGAATTACAAACAAACGCGATTACGCTACTCCCTTACGGGGTATAGGGTCCACGTGTCACTACCTAATGGTAACTCGCTAGATCGATCGATCAATGGAACGAGGCTATTGCCCCCGCGGACTCTAGTCCCTGATTTTTAAACCTCTCGGCGGTAGCGAGTTATAATTCTGCTCCAATTACGAGTAACAGGAATTGACATTTTCCTAGTAACGTGACTATACACGTTTTTGATCTGTCTGAAGATATAGTGTATTTACAATCTAAATAAAAGAAAAGAAAGAAAATGAAAACGTGCTAAAATTTATAACAAAAATTGTTCTACATTTGAAGTTAGAAATAATCTTATTTACTGTTCTATTTTTTTTACACATATTACTTTTTTGAGTTTAAAACTTAAACGGACAAAAATTTTTAATCTGAGCTACATTTTTAATCTAACATTGATAAAGCGTAATAATAATGTTAAGAAATACGAAAAGATTAGTGTTGAAAATGTGACGGATGTTATAGTCGGTAAAAGTCAGTATACTATGCTTTGCGATGGCTATAGCTCTAAAGCAGGGCATCTTCAAGTATTATCACGATTGAACGTAGGAGACCGCATTTCGCAATCAAGCCGTCTAATTATTATTGATAGCAGAATGCAATCCGCGCCTTAGAGTAGACGGTTTGAATTAATCGACGAATTACCGTAGCCGATAACTTTATGGACCGGCATGGACGAGGATAACATTTAAGTGTCGCAATTATAGAGGATCTACTCCGGGATATAACGCGCGATACGACCACCTCCGGAATGCTTCATCCATTTAATTAAGGGTCGTCAATGAGTTTACAATTTCGCCGTTATCATTACTCCGAGAGCGACTGCGGGGGTCTTTTACGGCCAGTAATTTGCAAGCTACAGTTCCACCAATACACATATACCGTTCGCGTTATAAAGTTTACGTTGCGAGCGCCGTATTTGCGGCGTTTCTCCATTTATTCGTCGCGAGATCTTCTTTTCTACCTACCGCACTCCCGGTGTCATTGTCGTGTCGCTGATCGTTTGGTTTGCATTTATCGGATTCGCTGCGTTCATTGCGCGGATAACCTCGTGTCGTTAAAGTGGTTGCTTTCGAGCACGACGGTATCGTTGAAGACAATGTTCGTAAGTACGAGAAGAAGTCACGACACGAGAGCAGATAGAAACTGCGGCGCAACAGGCTCTATTAGTCATTTTATTGGCCACAATCTTGGAGTACATTTCCGTTCCGACGACAATGAGGAACGGCGAGATAAATCAGATTTCATATGCTCGAACTCGCGGTCTTTTACGGAGCATGTAAAGAGACTTTCTCATGTTATAAATGGGAAAACGGATTCAAAATTTACTATGTTAAAGTTTCAAGTGCAGTTAGTAAAATAAAGACATTTTTGAGAGTACTATATAATTATATTATAAGTGATTCGAATTTGCGCGTAATAAATAATAAACGACTGAGGAATAAACGTAAAAGAGTAAGTGCAAATGTTCCATTCTTAGTTATAAGACAGCTATACTTGATTTTGTTTCTTTATTACTAAAATAGGATGCAAGCTTTCACAACGAAGAGTTATACGAAGCAACATGCTGGCAAAGACAGAAGAAGCGCAAGTGCATGACGTTTGAATCACGAATTCACGCGGCCAAAATAATATTGCGCCGCTAGTATATATCTCGAATCCCACCTACAATACATACGGTACCTGACGTACGCCACTTCTGCGAGTCTGCTGGGTCTGCGGGTGTTACGCCCGGCCGTGTGTTTTGACGGGCCATATATTTTTCCGGTCTTTCGGGAGCAGGGCCAAGTGTTTAGAGCAGAATGTCTAAGTATAGAGCCCCTCGGTTTTCCGCAGGATCGCGGCGCACCGCGCCGCAGTCGTAGGCAAGATGAAGCACTTGAGGCAACGAGAATGTCACGCGGGACTAGCAATTTAGCCATGGCCTCTAAGTTCCAGACAAGACGCACGACGCGTATCGTCTCGCGGATGATGAACCGCCGATGCGAGATAATTTCGGAATAAATTAGCGAGGACGTGAGCATGCAAAATGCAGATGCTCGCGTATACGTAGCATCGTAGCATTGCTTTTGAGAGAGGCAGACGAGCCAGCTTGTCGCGCCTTCTTAAATAGCTTCGTGAGTTGCGACTGACTGGGAAATAGAGACGCGGCTTATCGATCCCGTAACAGGAAATGACAACATAGCTCTGCGAATACTGCGAGAAAAGCATTTTCATATTATGCGCTTACGCTTTGATATTTTTTTGTTCATTAAAATAAAAATATGGCACAATGAATATAAAGGGACAATATTTGAAAAGCAAATTAAATATATATAAATCAGTCTTTAAAGTAAATGGAAAAACAATTTTATGAGATATTTTTTCGCATAAAATAAATATATAATAAACTGCAATTCCTTTTAAAATATTATTTCTACATTGTCGATTAAGTTTTACTGACTCAAACGGCAAACGTAATTTTTTGTAATTGATTCAATCGCAAGCACACAATCCCATAGCATACTGGATAATAATTTTAAAGAGTAACTTAATCACAAAGACGGATTCGATTTTCCTACGAAATGGAGTTTACCGTGATGTACGTAATTTATCCTGTGACATGGACGACCCTGCGGGAGACCTGGGTTCCAGTCTCACGCTTCCAAAGCGATATGTCCGTTAAATGTGTTTACGGCATGAAGGACAGCGATTCGGTTACCTATGAAGTGCAGTTCGACGGACAATTATCCGCGCTTGTCTCTCCTGTCTGCCTCATCACCCATTCGGATCGGCCCGATCTGTCCACGCTTGGGCTCCACGAGACAGAAAATCCAGTCGCGTCGCTGACGATTATTAACGTGAGTTTCTGTTCTACCGTTTAACGGTCCGCGTATTTGAGCAGGGGGCTGCTTTTCATCGATAGTTAAAACACCGATGATTAATTGCCGCTTGTTATTGCGATTTACCGAATCGTTGGATGTTTGGAATCACGCGAGCTCTCCCCCCTGAAAGCGGTTTATAATGGGCGACGGCTGATAAATTACTTTCCGCCGCGTAAGCGTAGCGGATCCCGTCGTCGTTTGTCGTTAATCGAAAATCTCTTGCTTCGTTACGGCTGAAATCGGCTAAAATACGAAATGCGCGCGCATCTCAAGGAACTTTCAGCTCTACATATACCGCATAAAAATTCTCCTCTTCAGATTTTGATGGTGATTCGCTGCCTTTGCAACGTTGAAGGTAGCCAATCAGTCTCGATATTCGATCAAGTGTGCGAACGCTTGCAGAGTTCTCACGACGTCAGCATTTTCCCTACGTGAATGCAAGTGATATTTGCAGGATAGATGATCCATTTTAAGATAGCTATATCACGTGTTCCGCGCGCGTCCTCCATTTTGCCACTGCATAATTAATTATGTTGGAAATATTCTAAATATCTAATGTCATTAAGTAGATATAACGGATAATGACAAAAATATTACTTTAATAAACGGGTCGTTTATGGAGCGATCGTTCACAGGGTCAATCTCATTTGCGATAACGCGCTGCGCGCCATAAATTGCATATCAGCCGCCATAGTCTTTGTTCCGCTCACACGCGCGAGTCACATGTACGCTTGTTCGACCGCAGGCGCAGGTAACGCGTTTAGTTCCAACAAAACGTAACTGCCGGCCCCCGAGTTGGTACATTTCACGAGGAGGAGGAGAGAAAAAAAAATAAGCGATGTGTTTCATTTGCATTTGCTTCGCAGTAAACCATGGCGGCCTTAATTAAGCACCGTCGAGAGTGCCGGCCGGGCGATGAAGACACGCTTACGCATCCGTTATCTTTTCGAGAGCTCCTTCCACCCACGCGAAGCAATGGCGCATAACTCGTCTATTGTTCCCGCGAGGATAAACGGGCCATTATCATTATTCATAAACGACGTGAGCTTGTTCGGCTAACGCGAAGCGGCGGCGGCGCGGCGCGGTGCGGTGCGGCGTGTACGCGCGCTGGTAAACCGTGCAGCCACGTTGTTTTCGCGGCACGGAAGCGCCGCGATTCAACTCGTGATCCGCCGCGAAGCCTCGCGTTCGCACCGTTCCGCTTTACGCCTCTCTCACAGGCTCTTGATATGTTGCCGGTGCTGCTGGAGCGAAATCCGACCGAGCACGCGACGTGCCTTGGCAAATCGAGAAATGACTTCGTCTTCGTCATATACGCGGAGATCCTCGCGAGAGCGAACGGCCTTACGCGGATTTACTGGAGCAAACCGCTGGTATACCTGGATTTCATCCCGCGCAGCCGTGTGATGTATATAAATAATAAAGATTTATCACGAGTTGAAACGCGTCTACTTCCCTGATACCGTTGTATTTCGAGGCCGGCTTAAGGAGCAATCACATTTCTTAGCGCTTCGCGGATGCTGGAAACCCTGCTGAAACCCTTTAGTTAATCGTCGTTTATACGCGAAAGAGTGAAAATAATATGTGTATTCAGATATTTTGCAAGTTATATAATATTGCGTCCAAATATATAAAAATTCTAACAAAGCTTTTGCGAGCGAAATGAAATATTCCAAAAATTTATGCATTTTCTTCAGGTGGTATTATACTTCCTTCGTCTTGTAACCGAGAAGTTTTATACGCGCGGTCGTGGAAATTTGTATTTTCAGGAATACAGAGGCGAACAGAGAGAGATCCCGACGAAACTTGCTTGTTTCTCTACTTAGAAAGCTCCGCAGATGATACGCGCGCGCTACACGTATGTGGGTTAAAGAGAGTTCGGTCGAAACTTTCGCGATATAAGCTGGGTCGGGTGAAAAGCGCTTTACGAGGGCTGCGGAGTTTCTCCTTGAGCCGGTTGATTTGACGAAACTCGTTGCGGCAGGTCGAATCAAAGCGCCGATTTTCGTAGGCAAAGCGAGAAAAGTTTAAAGAACTTTGTTCTTCACGCTGCAGTTAGTGTAAGTTTCAATTGAGGTATTATTTCTTCAATATCAGAACATTATTTAAAGTTAAGTTTTAAAGAATTACTCTAAGAAAAATGCGGATTAATTACAGAGTTTTATAATTCCTCAATTTAATTTCAAACTGATATCTCGCTCTGACCAAATTTGTTTGATTTCTGAGATTTTTAATATTAAAGATTAAACAGCGTGGGAAACTCGTTAATAAGCTGTCTTAGCATTGAATGTAACAATGCAATAGGACATTAATTAAATATGACGATAATAGCTCGTAAGACAGTATGACAAATGGCCGTCCCCCCTTTCTTTTCTATAGAGCCATAGTGGACACCAATCTAGAATAGAGGCACTTTATCGTCGCGCTCGTACTTTTAATACGCCTTTATTCCCGTTTCTCGACCGTGAAACGTCCAGAAGGAAGATCCACGCCCGAGATCGCGGTACGAACGATTTGCCGGGGCCGTTCCGTGTAACCGCAACATAAATGAGCGTGGTTGCTCGAGTGCGGTTAACGTGCGGCCGCTTTAAACACACGCGGTGAAAAAGTCGTCGGATTTACTGCGACTCGGGTAAAATCCACGGCAGTGCAACCTTATGACGACGCCGTCGCTATCTTCCTTCTCGCTCTTCGCAATTTATATCTTTTTTTTTTTTTTTTTACGTACGTGGCATTAATGCGCCGTAATGCATGAGTTGTAACATCCTATTGCCGGTAACGACCGGCACTAAATATCATAAAGTCCTTGCGATTGAATGTTAAATTAAAAGATAGACTCTTTTGACGATATCGTTAAGGTTGTTATCGAACTGAGCAATTTAGCAGTAATGATCTAGCAGTGCGTTGCGTCAGATTACTTATCGGTGCTCGGATTTCACAAATAAGTAAGACATTTCTTACACATTACATTGTATGATATAAATGAACGCTGATATGTGTGATAAAGTGTCCCAATTCCCTCGCACTCTAACTGTAAGTTACAAATGCTTTAATCAATATGGAATCTACCTTTCCTAAATAAAAAAATATTCTTTTAAATATATAATTAAAAATATAAATTTTTGATATAACCGTTATATGAACAATCGTTATTTGAACAAAATTGAATATTTCAGAATTGTTACATAACATATTCCATTAAAAAAAAACTCCATTCTAAATTAAGAATATCCGTACATAAAAGACAAATTGCACGTAACAGCATGCGAATAATAAAAGTCGAATTTCTTGCTTAATTGAATATTGCGATTATGATAATTCGCATATGCACCACAGCAGTAACGCCTTTTACGCGTTTTCGGTCGTTCAAGTTGAAAGTCGAATAACAGTAATACGCGAGCCAATATCAGATAAATTTAATGCGATGTTTTACGGCCGATCCGGCTGTGCGATGTTCTCGCGGAAACGCTGTTAAGCGCAGCCGTGTCTTTCGACGGGAACGTAATTTAAACGGGTGGGCGATCGTGCCGAGCGATCCGAGCGAGTGTAAGCTTCTCACCTCGCCAAACGCATATTACTGAGACACATAGGAGGCGACGATGGTGATGCAATTAGGAACGTCGCGTAAATGAGATAAAAGATTGGGCGTTCCTAGAAACGTCCGCCGAACGCGCTATCTTTATTTGCAGTTCGGACACACCTTCGCGATATCTGAGAGACTCGCGCAATGAGAGCGAGATTGAATCACAGAATCAGACACGTTCGACGCGCGCGTCTTTCCTCGGCGCGCACAAGCTTTTTCAGTAGATATACGATACGGTAACAGATAACGGAATTGACATAAACGTAGTATATATTCGCAGTCCATTTACCGAGCGATAGACATCTCCAGACCGGATCGTTGGAACCTGTGCGAGAACCAACTAGAATTTAGTCTTCCTATTTTAATCCGCTTCGTAGTTACGATGCTAAAAAAGCGATCTCGTTTTATTTCAACTTGTTGCTACATTGGGTTACGGAAACGCTTTTCTAATTTTAATTATGTTTGTGGTGTTGCGTTACTCCGTCATCTGTTAACATCTAAGCGATTACGCTTTCTTTGAAAGAGAGAGAGAGAGAGAGAGAGAGAGAGAGAGAGAGAGAGAGAGAGA
>NW_020217065.1:778992-823980 GCF_003070985.1 Temnothorax curvispinosus | reverse complement strand
AGAGAGAGAGAGAGAGAGAGAGAGAGAGAGAGAGAGAGAGAGAGAGAAGCAATCCTATACTTAATAACGTAGTCTATAAAGTAAATTTTTCTTTACTTGAACTTCCAATCTCTTATTTACGGATATACAAAAAAGGTATTTTTAAATTCATAAAATTATATTTAAATTACATTTGCATATTATTTATTTATATTTATTATATTCAGATAATACTATATTTAAATTAGTTTTGCGAAATATCGATTCTCCGGATAAATTGGAAATTTAAATTGACATGTTCAGTAACGATTAATGTTATTTATTGTAACGGATGAAAGGGTACGATAATTGATGCTTCATTGAAAATATCAACGTGACAATTCATTTTACGGACGCGAGGCATATAAGGGACCGTTATTACAACAGATGATACTTGCGGAAGTTAGCGAGTTAGTAAACCAATGATGCGATCATTCTACAATTTCGTACGGAGGATCGATACGTTTAATATACACCTGATTCTTCCGCAACGCCAGTCAGTTATCCTAGATTCCGCTTGATTGAAAATCGAACCAACGTTGCGAGTTATTTAGTGGAAGCCGCAATGACAAATGAGACAACTTCTGCGACTTCGTGTGATCTTATCTCGCGATATCGCATAATTTATCTCGCACGAATGAGTTGTCAATAAGCAATAGAAATAAACGGAATCAACGAACCGCGACAGACACGCGACATCACTTAAATCATCAGCCATTCATACCAACCACAACGTGAACGTATGAATCCTCATTCTCGAACTTCGGATTATCTCTCTCCGCGAGAGACTTTCAAACTGGACATAATCTCTCGTTGCATCACGCCGCTATTTCCGGTGTTTAACGACGCGTCGATCGTACGTCTTAAATCGTAACGAGGTACCCGGCGATCCGCTCGCTCGCGATAATCTGGTTTTTAACCGGCCATGAGTTTAATCCGTTCGTCTTAACTGTTGTTCTTTTTTACCCTCGTTTCGCGGTTGATCGCCGATCGTATTCACAATCGCCAACGCGCTTCGTTATCGATCCCTCTCGATCGCGCGCCGCATACGATCGCGAGAGAGCGCGAGCGATACGGCGTCCCATTTCACCGCGCGACGGACATTTCATTATCTAAAAGCGCTTGCATATCGCGCGTAATTACAAGAATAAATGATCGCCGACTCGTCATACGCGCCGATGAAATTCCAGCGATAACGAGTCGGCCGGTGTCGCGCGCGATCCATCGGATATCGAAATCGCGAGCGTCGACCGATTGGAAAGCACGCCCGTCGTTTAACCGGATTATTCACGCTCCGCCAATGAAAAGGGTCCAATGAAATTGCGATAAAGCCGAAATTGTGAGCCTCGCGGGGTCGACGGGTCGACGGGGCTTCGGAGGGAGTTAGCAGCGCGATCGTGCCACCGTTCTACAACACACAGGGCGCAGGGGGGTTGGCGCAGTGTACAGGTTTGCCTGGGTGGGTACGAGAGAGAAAGAGGGATTGATCAAGCCCGCCGGCAAATATCGCCGGACGACTTTCATTTTCAACGTACTAATTATTCAGCTAGGCACGGCGTGCGTTCGTTTGTTTCTACCGCTTTTGCAAATAGAAGCGCGAGCCGAAATGCGCGCGTTCGGTCTGCGATGGGAAATCGCAGTAGCATCTAAACGGAATGTACGAATAAAAGCGGCATTCGTGATTAATGAGCGTTATCTTCCGAGGATGTCGGCGACCATCATGAGTGTGTGATTAAATGTCATTATTATTTTCAAGCGCTGTCGTTGTGAAACCCTCACGAGGGTTCTTGCGAGCAGCAAGGAAACTTGCGTGCGCAAGATCGTTCAATCGTTTTGCTCGTGATGTGTTCTCAGTAAAAAATTTTTTTTTTTTTAACTACAATATTATGCATACATAATCGCAAGAGCAAAAATATTCTGAACATATTTTGAATTAGGATTTTAATTATTCACTTATTCATTTATTTTGGAAGGAAATAAATTTTTTATATAAAATAATTTTTAAAATTTATTACGGCTAATGGTGATCTATGTATTAAGATCATATATATTTTGACTAAGTTACGTGATTGGCAATATTCAGCTTGTAATTCTCAGCTTTCAACTGATGCAGGTCATTAAACGTTCATTCACCGATTTCCAGTATCGTTTTAGTGACATCAATTAGGGAGCGCACGTTAATTACTAATCGATCCGTAACGATCGAAATATATCTAATTAGCGGCCGTTAAATCGCTCGCTGATCCATGCCCGGCTGAATATGCGTACCCGGCAAAAAGCTACTGCGATGTTAAAAGTGCCCTTTCGAAAAACCAAACGAGATTTGCTTAATTAAATCGACGGAGATGAAAATCCGCGCGTCCCGCTCTGTCGCGCCGCCGCGCTGTGCCGCCGCGCGCCGCAAGGCCGCCGTACGAAATTGCAATCGGGCGAGGAAAGGGGCCGGATTAATGGCCTTGACGATGATATGGTTCCACCCATGACGGGAGTACGGTTAAAAGCGATCATTTCACCGTAATGCCGTAACGTCCTCTCGTTATTATTAATTGGCGGCTGGCAATCCGACGTTTCGCGTCAGCGAACCATACACTGGATTGTCGTCGATATTCCATTCGCTCGATCGAAACCGGATACCTGTTTACATAGTATATCTTGGAAGTACCTATCGTGCCAAACTTTCCAGAAAACATTGTCGAAAGATTTAACGAGCCAATATTGCATCCGGTGGAGTATACATCGTAATAACATACAAGATGCGAATGGAAGAAAATGTTAGAAAGATACGAATAAATATCGATTAAGACCACATTAATGATAACACTGCTATTATCATTAACGGATAGCAGCTGGTAACAAGTAGAATCTGGAAATGGAATGAAATAGTAAACACAATTAAAAGGAAACAGGCGGTACGCGCGCGTTGCTCGCAGCAGCGAAACAATCGCAATAATTTCATTAAGCTATCAGGCAGCCGTCTACCGTTTTATCATCCCACCGTAAGGTATATACATCGGTAGATCGTATGTATGTAAAGATACAGGGCCTTCACATCCATTTCTCGCAGGTACATATATTCGAAGGTAAAAATAAAAATCAGATTACACTGCGCGCTGTCGGCGCCACGTTTGGCTCATTAAATTCATATAATTCATTAGGCTCCCCATCGGTGTGTAGCATCGTGCTGCGGAATGGAGGCTTCGCGAGAGCGCGTACGCATATTTTAGCACCTCTTGGGAGTCGAGCTAGAACGATTCGAGATACTCAACACGTTTGTGAGCGGAACTACCGCTTGCTCTCGCAGCTGGGATATATATCTCTAATTATCAGGTATAATCAGTTTCCCGTCTGCTTTTTCTCCGACTTTTTTTCGACGAGAAATTTAACATGAATTTAATGAAAAATCCATGGTTCAGGAAATTTCATCTTTTCATTGTTTCCTCAAGCTAACTTTTCAAAGATTTTTATTTGTTATACGGTTGGAAGATAAAAATTGAGCTAATATAAATGCATATGCGAGAGAGAGAAAGAGAGAGAGAGGAACACACACAACAAAAAAATGTTTGTAGATAAAAATCCAACCAACGCATAAAAGCCAACAAAATTTAAATAAAATTTTGAATACTAAGAAATCTCGAAAGGATGAATTTATTCGATTTTGTCCCAACAAAAATATCTATCATTTGTTTTAAAATATATATTACGCGGAATATAGAAGAGAATACACGTTCCTTTTAATGTCTTACATATTTATGCGTTTACTGAAGATTTTTAAATCAAGCATTAATATTCAGAAATATTAATATGTCAGGTAATAATAAGTAATGCAAAATTATTCATGATAATATCCTCTTTATAGAAATTTACGGAGAATAAAAAGATGTTCTCACAGCTCGCATCAGTAAATCGGCGTAGCTGCAACATCCGTGCATGCAGTCACGTCAACTTCGGGTTCGCCGGCGGCACGAAATTTTGGACCGTCGGTCGTCGTAGTCGCGCCCACCACGAAGTGGCGGGACGCGATAATTGCTAGGCGCGTTGCCAATTCGCTGCGGCGCTGTTAATTGATTCCCCGGTAAATGGCCGCGAAGCGACGACTTGCCGACGACGATTTTGCACGTTCGCTGTTGGCGGATTATCATCGACGGGCTTTACGCGGAAGGGTAGCGCAAAATCTAGCGTTACCGGAATAGCTCATTCTACCCCGGTCCCCAATTCCAAATCCCGTAAGTGCTCGCAAATACGCGTGTATCGTACCGATTAAGCGACGCATGTAAAAGCGACATTTACTACTGCAAGATATTATTGTCTGTATTTCGGTAATGTTAGTTATGCCTTGAATTTATTACAGATCCAGTCTCCATGCACTTAAACATAATTTCCTTTACAAGCAGTAAATATAGTTCAGAATGTGGGCCAATGTGCTGTCTATATTCGACTTGTTATTACGATATCACTCAGTGAGCGCGACGTGGCGTAGCGCAAATGTCCTGATTTGAAATCGATTTTCTTCTACGGAACTTTCTTGTTTGGACGAGGGGGTGATATGGGTCTTATATAATGTCCCGGGAGACCGTCAAGATAAGGGGAACGTATATACGCCTTCCCGGGTGACGGAACGGGATGTCGTCGATTGGTCGCTCGTATGGCCTGTGTTGGGAAAATAATGACCTGTGTATTATTTATTTAGCGGGAGACACACATCCCCCAACAAACGGCTAATAATTTTTCTTACGTTCGCGGAACAGGGAAGAAAAGGCAAAAGTTAAAATACTAAAGATCTCCCAGTGGAATAAGAACACGTGCCATTTCTGTATATTGTTTTCATAAAAAAATAAAATGCCAGCAAAATGGAGGTATACATATAAATGAGTTATTTAATAAAAGGTTTTCTCTTATAACCAGTCAGAAAGTAAAACTTTTAAAATCCGAATTTTTACTCGTATGATTGATTACTTTTGTTCTTTAAAAATTGCACGCTAAAAAATACAATAACAACATATTTCAATATATGTCACGAAAAAATTTGAAGAGAAATATATCGTATTTCTCGCGTATCAAAACGTTGCAGTGCTATGTTTTTAACGCGATCTGTTTGGGGTTTATGTGGGACGTGAAAAAACATAATGCAAGAATGTAACGCTCTTGATGGCTTATGTGCCGAGTTTACCACGAAACCTCATTTGAAAGTTTGATTAAAATTTCAACAGGTCGACCGTGCAACAGACAAACTCATCGAACTCGGCAGAGTTTTGTAGACTGACTGCGACAATTTTTAAAATCTGATAAGCATCCCATTTTCTGCATAAACTTCTTTTTGCATAAACGCATAAACTTCTCACTCTGCATAACTAAAAAATAAAGTCTACTAAAAAATTACTACTCGTTGAGTCAATGGATGTTAACCTAATTAAAGATACATTATATAAATTGATATTAAATTCATATTCTATTTGACATTAAAACATCAATAACTAATTATTTGTTATTATCTTGCAGTATGATGTATATAAGATAAAATATACTAAAAAAGAGACGTACCATTTTTCAAATATAATAAAATTTTGTTGAAAAAACGTTGGATAAACTTTAATAAAATTTAATAAATGTTATCCTCTATATTTTGTTAAAGCTCGCTGAGCTACATTTTTAAAATATTTTCAAGATTAAAAAAATAGTTTTTTCTTAGGATGGTATCTATCTATCCTCTATTTAATAATAAATAATAACTATATTAAGAATATTTTTCTAATAGTTCTAATTAGTTTTTAATTTAATATGTCCGGAGCTTCCACTATAATGAGAAACTTTGTTTTAACTAATAAATTCATTATTTAGATGAAAGATATGAATTTTTTGCGCAAAAAACATAAAAACTTCTGCCCTCACCCTCTCTCGTGCATTTAAAGAGGATGAAACACGCATAAAATACTTTACTTCCGTTTTTTCATAGAAGGCGCCTAGAACATACCCATAAATTTTCGAACATAGGCAGAGTCTATAAATATTTGGCCCGGGGTCCTCTTGCCGCGTCTATTTCCTCTCTTTTCTCTCCCGATTTTCCCCGAGTGTTGAACGGAGGCGCGAGAGTGTAGAGAATGTAGAGGCGCCAGAGAGAAGTACCATGCAACGTCCCTGGGATGAGTTCCCTCTCTGTCCCCGACACGTGTTTCTCACTCTGACTTAATTAAGCCGTCAGTACAAACGCGCAGCATCCAAACACGTGGCTATGTCAGATTTCGGTGTGGCGTCCTTTGCACCACATCGAAATCACGGCGCGGAACTAGAGACGCTTAATTCGGGGGGTAGAGACGCTTAATTCTTGTTTTCAGGATGAGTCGTTAAACCGGAAACGCCTGTCCCGGATTTCGTCGCAACCCGGTTTCCAAACGGCTTCTCTGTTACGGCACAAATTAACACTCGTTACTGTTATCCTCCTCGTCGCTTCCGAATGCGATTGAGTCACATCCAAACAATACGTTATTGCGTCATCTCTAACTAGAAAGCTGTTATAACAATCACTTATGATAGCCTATAAAAATTAATTGATCGCATATCAATGTTTACCTGGAATTGAATTTTAATAATATATTTCTCGACTAATCTGACTCATTAATTCATTAATGCCATTCGCATTGTAACATCCTTATTATCTCTCTCATTAATATCATACACATTCATTATACATACCGGCTAAAACTTTAACTAGATCACGATAAATCCTTAAGATTTCGACCAAAAGCGCGACCATTGTGTTCGCCTGAGTTAGCGGAATTACGGTCCAGTCCTGTCTTACCTTTCACGCAAACGCAATTTGTTAGTCGCGCGTCTGGAGCTAGGTCCAAACAGTATCTGGGTTACACTGAAGTTTCGTCTCTATCTCGCGCACGTGTTTCTCGCTCTGAATTAATTAAGCCGTCAGTACCAGCGGACTGGCTGGCCCGACCACCGCGTGGTTAAGTCAAGCTTCGATGTAGCAGTTCGGTAGACCGGTAGAGACCGAAATCACAACGCGCGGCAGGTAAGCGCTCGGTAAACATATACAACACGAACTACGGAAAACAGGGATCTCTCGTTCCGCGCCGTCTTATAAACCACCGCGCCCGCCGGGTTTTGGGACCTGTCACGCCGTCAGACCCTAATGACAGCTCATTAGTGACGTGGTCAACGCTATGTTGAGCATCAATTTGGGTCTTTTTATTTTCCCGGGTCGTTACAAACGATCACACGATGTTTTATGCGTGTCGTCGGCCGAACGAAGCACCACTACGTAGATGCATGGGCGTTGAAGAATAGACATTCGGGCTTGGTTCCAACAAAAACGATGACCGTTATGGTAGACCGGATGAAACAGCGCCGTGTATCAAACGATGATTATTTATCGCCTGTGTCCGAAGATAATTGCTCGAGCGGAATGGCAATCAACAAATACTCCCTGTTCTCGTATCCCAATTTTGCGTTACTGCGCCAAGTAGCTTAGCGAGAAACACGATATAATCGTGAATATCTAATCATCTTTCGAATATACTGTTTTACATAAAAAAGAGAAAATAAATTTCAATTATTGTAACAACAGTGTAAATTATTTTGTTCAGAAACGGCATGGTTTTACAAATGGCGAACTCGACAATATTCTTTAGCTTGGAATTAAAAGATTAAACGTACAAACAGTTAACATATATGATGATGCAACTCAAAATGTTCATTATTTTAATGTATTAAAACGTCGGATGATTAAAATTGAAGAATGGTCGGCAGCGCGCAGCCGATGTTTATTTCATTGTATTACCTCTCTCATATACGTCGTTTTTCCACATTTTACCTGTAAGTAAATAATTTCATACATTTCCCCGGCCAAAGCTTTAACTACTTCATAATCGTTTACGTTTTAGAGAACAAAAACAGAAAAGAAAAGATATATACGGCGAGGACAAAATGAAATTTTCTGGAAAATTCAACCCCGGGACTTGCATTATGTGCGCATTAATTTACTAACTTGATGAGCTTTCATTGTTTTTATCCCATCTCACTCAATGGAGCATTATACAATTTTATGCAAAATATTACTAGTTTCACGCCGCAGCAGCGACTTCCTGTTTCTGACATTCTTTCAAAGTAATTTTCTCATTAATCTTCCAGTTATATTTTGCTATTCTTCTCTCACTCACTTCTCGCTTGATGCTACAATGCGAACTATGCGTATACATTCTGTACTTACTAAAAATAATATATAAACTTGAATAAAATCGACTGAAAGTAATTTCACGAAAGCGACTTGAGAGCGACAAGAATCACTTCCTCGATTACACACACACTACGGTTTCGCAGCGTCGTGCGTCGCGACGACGATATCGATTAGTCGCACTTGAGCCGATCAACTTCGACTCGACCCTCATGTTAGCACAAGAACCAGCCGTGGTTTCTTGCGCGCGAAGCGTTCCGCGCGGAAACAAAGAGCCAGATTTTCCACGGTGCAGTCGAGTATAGCTTTCAGTCTGGGCCCTTCCGCCTCGTGTTTCACTGCTCCAACGGGGTGTTAATGGTGCCTGAGGCCACAAGGCCATCCATCACCGCACTCGGCCTCTGTATGCTACGCGCTGTCTACTCACGATGTCTCCGGGCTCTTCCGTGTGAACCGCAACAATGCTTCTTCAGTTCACCGATACACTTATGTTACCGTTGAGCATTACCGGCGAGCTTTGGCATCCGCTTTCGAATTGCAATTACCAGAAACAGCGATATCAATGGAACAGCTATTACCGATGTAGATTCTATATGCTACTAGATTCTATATGCGTCAGATACAAGCATACTCCAGCTGCGTTATTAGCGATTGCATTTGTTTGAGCTGTGTGCAGCTTAGCTGCGTGTACGCTGTATACATAATTGCGTATGCGGAATTATTGGAATATACATTAATGACTATAAGGCGCGCCTATACGATTGTATAAGTGGTGTATCCAATCACATACAGAGATCAAACCATTAATAAAGCTTCAAACTTACTTCACTCGTTTAAATATTTTGTATTTCTTATAGAAATATTGTATGTCGGAGAAACCTGAATATATATCTCATTATTTCATCAATTATTGATTTATTTTTGTTTATTTTACATATGATATTTATTTCAATATACAAGATTCCAACGACATTTTATTTTGTAACTTGATAAGAATTTATTATATTAATTAAATTTACCCATCATAAACGATATTCCTATAAACTAGACCCACGATCGCTGAAACTTGCGCAACTACATCACGGCAGTCACGACGGATTTATTTATTTCAGAACCACATTAATTTCAAGAGGCACGAGTGGATCGCTTTTGAGAGGTACTGGTGAGCGAGGGAATGTACGCTTTATTTACGGTCTGAAAAATGCAGGCACGCGGGTATGGCCATCGAGCTCCTCCTCGCCTTCCCCCCCTCACTGATCGCCTATCCCATTTCTCTTTTGCCGCGGGGCCTCCCTTTCGGTATCATTCCCTCCGTCCTTCATTTGCCTAAAAGATCCCTTTGTCCACTCGTCTTCATCCTGCTTCACTTGCAAAATCCTCTACGCATTTTCCACCCCCCTTCTTCGACCGCCCTCCCACCCTTATTCGGAGCTCGCGAATGATGCCAGCCGTTTCGTCGATGAAACGACGATAACGAGATATTCGGTTTCGACGATACGGAAGTGAATTTTTCGCGAACGGAATTCGATACGTCGTACATTGAGGGCGGTTCGGCTCATTGAATTGACGTATCCACGTATCTAATATTGAGTACCTCCAAATGGTCGATATTTGATCAAATACTGAGGCGCACGAAGAAAGTTAGATTAATCATACATTTAAAAGTTCTACCTTTGTCGAGGAATCTTTTTGGAGAACAGCAAATATCTACTAAGCTCCATACTCATATTTTTACTTCGAAAATTACGTAATAAATATTGAAGAATTATTACATAGACTAAAATTCTCTAATGTGTACTTAAAACCTGTGCTTATACAATATGAGCAGTGTAATAAATACTGCATGATAAAAATTTTTTTAAACGCTAAAATAATAAAGTGTAATTAATTATAATTAATTATAGTTTATCCAAATAGTTTTTGAATAGCGAGCTAAAATGTATGCAGAAGCAATTTATATTATTGAGTGTAACGAATTCCGGTGAGAAATTTTTACGTTTTCGTCTATCCAGAAAAACCGCTCATATTTAATGCTTCACGATTCAGCCTCACGATTACAATACGGTATACGAACTGACGCGCCACGAGAATTACTCTGAAAACGCGACTATTTGCGTAATGAATAAATATAAAATATTCAATGCGCAACCGCATACGTCCATTCTCCGAATTCATATAGACAATTGGATTTTACTTATCCACGTGCATGTTATGAACGTAATATTATTTCGCGGGCTATCCGATTACATTGCCTCGCAAAAATGGCAAAGTAAAATTAATTGCTATTTACTATGCGCGCGCGTATCCCACCTTCATATTTTATGAATGGATTCTCTTTAAATATCCAGACAGTGTCGCGGTTTTCGATAGATTGATTTTTTCGTGGAAGCTAGTAAAAAGAATTAATCTATGCGTATCTCTCTATAGCAAGATTTATCGAAATCTATTCTTGTAATCAATGGAATCAATAACGCATTTTGGTCGGTTGCTTATTAATTATGTGTGACAGAACGTTGTGCAACCTTTGTTCAATGTTGAACAAAGGATCAAAGGGATATTGGAATAAGAGTTGTAAAAACGTACAAATCTTAAGCGAACAAAGCATTTCATTATATCAACTACATTGTGCTGACTACACAGCCAACTAAATCTTCATTTAATATAAATTAATAGCAACCTTAATAATATCATGCTAATACAATAATGGATGTTTTATGTCTTTCTCTCAGTATAATCGTAAATTAATTCCGATAATCTAGTTTCCAGTTTCGTATTTTTATAATGCACTAAAATACTAATCATCTAATATTAATTATATTGTAAAAATCGTTATACGAACGGTCATTTACAAATAGATTTTACGTACTTTAAATATATAGACGTAATCAAATAATCCCTTATGTTCAGACTGACATTTTGTGGTCAAGTTTATCTATTTTCGAATATGTAAATTTCGCCTACTAGAAACAATTAACAGTTGCTCAAAATACTGTCAGTCGATAATATATGTTATAAACTCAATCCGAATAAAATACAAGGTATAAATGTATAATTTTATTTAAAATAAATAATAAAAATATTAAATCTTTTATAGTATGGTCGAATTTATTTTGGAAATAGTGTTTAAGTTTAAAATAATTATCACACATAAACAGATTAAACCGTTTTCAGATTAAATCGCTCAACTATCAATAACTTGCATCTTTAATTTTAGTAATAAAGACCTTTGATGATTTCTTAACAATAAAATTCAAATGAAAATATAGATTGTTACTTTTATAAAAGTCAATTCCCATTCCATACTCAACAAGAATATCACTGCGACCACTTTATCCTCTCAGACATGCCCTTAACGACGAACTCACCCTTAACTCGGATACTGAAGCGCGGCAGACCGCCGGCAACGAAGTTCAAAGGGTCGTTTCGCGACCGATCGAAACGTTCGGAAGGGGATTTCGTCGTCGCAATAGCAGGAACGGCTCGTTTTTGCGATTGCGACGAGCGTAACTCGTACTCGACCCACCCCGTTGGAAGCTCAACGGACATGAGGCATGTTCTGCGAATTGCGTAGCCGCGCGTGCTCGCGTGACTCCGTCGCATTTACGCATCGGCTGCGCAACCCTGTCATTTTTTTCTTCCACGGATTCCGTGGCGCCGCGTCGGAGCCGGGAACCTTTTCCCTTCGAAGTCGGAACGAAGTTGTGTGCGCGGTACGCGGCAGGGTTTAACCACCGGCTTATGATTTCCCATAAATGCCACTCTTCACGCCGCACCCCGCGTGCCCGTCGATTCTTCCGGTTTTCTCACTCTCGCACTTCGCCCTGTCCCGCTCGCTCTATCCACGCACCACTTTCGCAGATAAAAATCGCGCGACGTTTTTTCTGCAGCCACGCACAGGATAATTGCGCAGCTAAATGCGGGGTTCATCGTTGATTTCGAGTCGGCCGAACGTCGAGCTCGAACGCGAGCGTGAACGCGCGAAAAATGTGTTTGCGAGTCGTCGTGGAAATTGTTGCACGACGGGGCATCGCGGCGCCGAATACATAAAATTCCGCATATATTTATCGCAACGTGATAACTGCCGCACGATAAATTCTGCACATTACTATACGTCTTCATTTGAAGGCTTGCTTGGTGTAAAAAAGGTGGCACACGTGTCATTTGAAATTATTTGAAAAGGCTGTTTATATAAAAGCCAAAACTAAAAATAAAATGTTATTAAAATTTGGCTCGAATTATTTTCCAACTAGGTAAATATTCATGAATCATCAGTAGCAAGAGCGCATCTAATATTAAGTTAAATATTTTTTATTAATTTCAAGAAATGATAATTTTGTTGATATAAAAAAATTCTTGATGCGAGAATTGAAATTTATATAGAATATATTTAAGAAGCGCACAAACATATAAAAAATACAATAATTCTCTGTTTATTCGAGATAAGAATTAATTCTTCTCAACTTTAACGTAGATATCACCGGAAGATGCAAAATAAGAAAAGAAGTTTTAATTTGGAATATTTACTGTCCTTATTGATTTACTGCAGTATCTCGTGCTTTCACAAGCGCTGTGTGAGAACAAATATAGAAATGTTGAAGAAAAAAATATATGCTTCACTTCATTTATTTGTATATCTTAATCAGTCGAATGCCGCGGCTATATTTTATTTCTGCATAAAAAGAGCCATCCCGAAACTTGAATGGTTAATTACCAGGTTTGGACGCCTCAGCGGAGCATTAAAGCATCACGTAAAAAGCAACACGAGGTTCTTCAGTCCAGTAATTAACTGTGCGGCGGTACAAATATAGTCGTGAGAGTAAAACAAACGTAACGCGAATAAAATATCGCGTGTCGTAGATTTATACGATTTGCAAATATGTAGCATTTAAAAAATTCAATTTCGATAAATTGTGTGATAAACGATTTAATATTTATACGAAATTTCTGTCGTATAGAAACATGTGTAATATCCGCAAACTTATACTTACGCGTAAATAAATCAAGTCAGAAGTCGTTACACGCAACCTAAACCATTTTTACGCAATTCGGCTTTCCGTATCATTCGCGTAATGCGAGTTGCTGACTCCTTCTTCCTACTCTTGATTTCGAATTCGCGTTACGCGAATGCGACGCGATCCTTTTCCTTTGTCATGTTATACGGTTGAGAGGACGCGCGCTATCAGTGTCGCAAACGTGCATGCCGGGCGCATCAAAAGGATCACTTTGTGAAACAAATCTGATGCAATTGAACTTCGAACTACGCATAGTCCAAGGGCATTCTACGCGTGAAAAAATCTCGAAATCGATCGTGTGACACATTTAAAAATTGACTTGCACAAATGTATCCCCTGGCAATCAATACAAAAAGCAATCTAAAAATTATGCGATCATGAATATGTGATAGCCGTTGGACATGTATCAAATTTCCACGTCATTTCATCAAAAAAATAGTTTTTGAAATTTCTATTCTACAAAATGTAAAATCGGGTGACAAATATCTATATGTTATACGGATTGAAAACTATTTTCATTACCTATTTCATTCGCTGTAAAGCTGTAAAAGCATTTGTATGATTCTAATTCCGTGTTGAAAGTCGAATTTAATTTTCACCCGTAAAAATATTTAAAACATTCCGCATTAAAAGGATAAAACGAAATGCATTGATGCACGATACAAATGCGCCGAAAGGCGAAATGGTGACCATTACAACAGTATTGAACTGTAACTTTATTGAAGTAAACTGAAAAACACAAACATTTCTGGCGATCAGATTAATTTGGCAATCAGAATAAATGGAATGTGTTATCTCAAGCTAAATAGAGACAGAGCTTATCAACCCTCGAAGCAAAACTTCATGAATAGTTTTGCTAGGAAGCAGAGATATTCTGATATATCACATAAAACATTTTTTATTTTATGTAATAAAAATTGAACCGCGAATCTAAATTATTTCTTTTTATTGCGATCTCTCACGTAATAATATTTCCTATAAGTCCTGCACAGGTTGACGCTTAAAGTCATCACGGTATAGGTAATATAAAATAAAATACGTACGTATAAAGCTTCTTTATTAAAGTACCATGGTCGGGAAAGCACATTTTAACGTGACACACCGTTATGACGTTATCGAAAAAGCTACTGTGTCAAATATGGCGAAGGCGACACCGCGAGTAATGGCACTTAATACGATGCCATAGGAAAGAAGGCTCTAAAAAAGAATTTCACAGGCAGTTAAAGGGCTAATATCGCGCGTATGTAGCCGCTTTTACTTAAGAGCCTCCGCGGCCGTAAAAATACCTACCGAAATTCGCTTTCACGATACGGAACGACGGCGGACACGCACCGGCTATTCTTTTGAATTCAGGCGGATCCGCCGTTCAACGCTTACATCGTATCTGCAGGGTACGCTGCATGCAATGCTCGTAAAAACTGTCTGGAAGAGGTCTGCGCGCTCGTGAATCGTGGAAAAAAACGAAAGGTACGAATACGGTACGTCCAAACAAGTCCGGGGCCCCCTCCGCGATCTCGCCCGCCACGTCGCTGCCATCTTTGACAATCACTGCCAGGGCCCCGTGCATGTGCAGCTTCGCAAATTTGCTCTAGCGAGTATCTCGGCCTCGGTCGATGCGCATGCTGGAAGTCGCGCAAACAGACGAGCAAACAACGGAGACGTGTGCCCTCTCTGCGAGAAAAAGAAAATGGGAAACGCTATTTCGAAGTAGACACACGTAGGAGGTGTCTCCGTGTGTCCTTCTGATGTTTATTCCGCTCGTTGCATCTCCTAATTGCCCATAACCGTTATAGAAATTCAACCATCAACCGGGGGGAGATTGTTTCAGCGGATGTAGCGTGATTTTACGGTAATTGCGAAATTATTATTATTACATTTTTAATGACGCGGTGCTCATGGAGCAAGCTATAATATTCTTTAGATGAGATTCGAGAAATACCCTTCGTGCATAAAGATATTATTTGAGGATGAGTTATAAAGTAAATGTATGTTGCGACAATATATTATTATGTCTGATATCAATGTGAGTATGTTATTACTCGTATAGGAAATATCTAATAACAGATATAGCTCATCATGTGCAGATATGCACAAAAGAACTTTAATAGTGAATGACTGCAGTTTTTAATTGCATAAAATAAATAGCATGAATAGTGAAATAGTAATAGTAAAAATAAGCTAAAGTGACATTATGATATTCTACATTAAAAAATAAACCGAATACGCAATATAAATAAAATAGTTGTAACATAGAAAGATAGAAATATAGTAAATGCAGTAAGTAATTGGAAACTTTCGATTTACGACTATTTGTCTTTTATTTCTAATTACTTACTGGTGTTTACTATATTTCTATATTTAGATAATAAAACGTAATTACATACTTGCACCACAGTCTTGGTTTAATATTGGTTGTAAAATATCATGTTTTTCTATGTAATTAAGTACCATCCCGTGAGGAAAATTACGTGCTATCTAGAAACGTGACATAATCAGGAGGCAAAAAATTTGGCTAGACATCCTCAAAGATACGCGGTATGCGGGAAGCGGTAATTCGCCGCGGTATTTCGGCTAGCGGGAAGCGGAAGTTACATTCCCACTGTCGGGAACGTTTCTCTTTTTGTCCTTATCGGTAGTAATAATCCGCGGAGAGTACCGGAGAAGCTGCGACAATCGGAGTAATCGGGGTTGAAGGTATATATCCGTAACCCATAACCACCCCTTATCCGCGGGTTTGCGGTGGCGTCGACGACGGCCGGGAAGCGGTGCGGTTTACGGCGAAGAAAAAAAAGGAGGAAAAGAGGGAAACAAGTTTTCCGCCCCCTTTCCAGCGCATACCATGGACATTACCGCGACACGAACCGGCACAAAGTATTTCCATTACGCGGCGATATATTTTACCGGTGCATACTTCGTACGACGATTTTGCTCCATTTGAATTGTAAACCACGATTTTCTTTTCCCCCTTCCACGATGAGTTATGCCGGTCGTTCTTCATTTTCGCGAAATGGAACGACGTTCGAAATATCTTGCGCCCACGAATTGCCTCGACGAATATTAGTTGAATGTTGTTATTGCATCCGGCACTCGGTATAATGCGCCTACGTTGCGCCGCTCTCGATGACAAGCTTGAATAACGGCGAATAGTTCGGCATCCTGTAAAAAATTATTCGCCGTTCTCAATCTTGACGAAGCAAATGCGTCCTTTGTGCTCGCGAAAGAAAACTGATCATCTTGGATCTTATATGCGTATAACTCTCTTGAGTCGCTAAACGCGTTTCCGATGGGCCGACATGCGGCGAAACTTTGTTAAACTAAGGCGGTGAATGGCTAATCGTGATTTAATTACTTACTTACTTACATAATTGCATCGCGCGTAATAACGTTTACCTATAATAGGATAATGTTCTTGCTCACGCAGCCGCAAATTTTGTTCACAATAGTTGCCCATCAAACGCAAAGTTTCTATACAGCACAGTTACAAGTTTCTCATTAATAATCTCTGCGCCTATAATTACCAGCGGTTAACTCGATGCTCATTAAATTAACAATCAGTATTAAAATGCGTTTACAATCGAGCAATATTATTCTATTTCAAATACTGAGATGTATTAATAAAAGAGATCAATTAATATTTTCGAGAATTCGAAATTAGAACACATTGATTACGGAGAAGCATTCAAGCCGTTTTGTACTCCGAAAAAGCAACGCTTTTAAATATTTCGGATGGGTCCTGCAATTTTTCTCGGTGCAAGATTTTATTTCGCAATGCTAAATAATTTATGACTTAATTTTCTAAAGTAAATGTACTGCATAATACTTTTTAAACGATGATCGATGGCGCCGTAAACGCATCCCGTTTTGAAAAACGATGGCTCTAATTACCTAAGGTACCATTAACTCGACATTAGATTCATTTTCATTAATGTCCCGCGCCATGAAGATAACGTTTCAGAATAGAGAGTCGTTAAGCGCTTCTTCTAGAAATTCATAAAGTTCTCTCACGCGCGCGCGCCGCATACTCGGCCGCATAAGCCGGTCGCGGGTATACAAGGCATGCATTTTCCATTATTATCTCGACGTTTTATGACGTCCCTTACGTGGCTGATTAGCTGTCACGCTCATGCATTATAAATATACCGATCTACATCTGATCTATGAATAATGCGAGCGGTTTAAGCCGATACCGGGTCCCGCGCTGCATAAGTCGCGCGCTACAACCGGAAACGTAAAAAAATATTCTCTCGTCGGGCGACCGCTCGACCGCCGGAAGTTCCATTTCTTCGAAGATTTATCGTAGGACTGGCGTAATGTTGAAAACAATATATGCAATATTATTATTAAAAAGAATCCCTTTTCAACAATACGATGCGCGAGATTGCGCACGAGTCGCCGAGAAAATATCCTCAAGATCCATAAAATTTCAAGAGGATATATATTGTCACCTAATTTGCATAATGCTGAGATTCTTCGTATCGATCATCGTGTCACTCCAGTTACCATCCAACTGGTGTCGAAGAATGATCATGCTTTATTGCTTGACGACCGAATGAGTATTATGTTAAAAACAAATTTCTGCAGTGTGTTATTAACAAATAATATTATTCTCGTTATTCATTTAAAAGTAGGAAACTGTGGTACGTGTATCTAGAACGTATTACGCGAAAAAAATATACCAAAATAGTGATAAGATTTTTGATAATAATTTTACATTAAGTTTACAAGTATTTAATATAAGCGTATATGATGAATAAGTATAAACTTTATCGTTGTGTTAAATGCAGTATCAACGAAGTCCGCTCGCAATAAAAAAAAAAACGATTAAGCCAGTGCGGCAAAGTCTTAAGAAAGAAAAAAAACAAAGCACGTCGTTCGTATTTCAGTCAAGGCATTAATGCATCATTAGTGCACTTTCACGGACGGAAATAAACATTATCACGACTCATTGCCAAGTAGTTGCATGTGTCGCGCGGGGGAGCGTGGCGCGCCTTATCCGTTTTCCTTGAATGCACGCGAGCTTCCGCTTCCTTCGTTACCGTGTAATAATTATTATCTATTGCCCGAACGTTTTTATCCGTCACATACAACGCGGTTGCATTAGCTTTATCGGTTTGAGCGCCGTCGCCACCGCCGCTCGCCAGCCGCTGGCTTTTCGCAAAACGCAACCGCGATCGCGGAAATGCGGCGCAGCGCGACGCACAACGGCAAAAACTACCGCGTAACGAGGTCCGATGTGACCCAGATAAAATTTACGAAAAAGATTACGGAGCGCATCTCTCTCTTTCTCTCTTTTTCTGTGCGCTGCATCCTCTCTGTGACTCTTACTTTAATTTCTCGCGAAAAGAAGACAAATTGCAGCCGGTCTTAATGCACACACAACGACCGTAATCTAGCGACACACAAACGTTTCCACCGCACTTTTCTGCGCCCGGCTCGTCGTAAAGTGCATTTTCCTCAACGTCTGGTGTTAGTCTTTATGAGCCGCGTGCAGGGTGAGTTCGTGCGCGCGGAAGCTAACCAGGTTTCCTACGAATTTCGCAGATGTTAAATTAACGCGACGAGTAGATTAACTGCAAATATAATTTGCAAGGGTCTTCCCGTCGAACGCTCTTGTAAATATTCACGTACGTAACACGCGCGCTGGTATATTCCTTATCTAAACAGGTAGACCGGAGATTTATTCGTTTCGCCGTCGAGCATTCGTTTCGTGCTTATTCTGTTACTTTTGACAGCCCGCAATAAATTTAACCAAAAATATGCAGTTTTTCTTAGAAATAGTACAACAATATTTTATACATTAGAATGGGACATGGATAACCGATTTTTGTTAAACAGGAGATAATCACGAGATAAATATAAAAAAAAAATAAATAAATACATACCTTTTATTATTTTTCATATCTCTTTCCTCGCATCCTTCGATTTTCGATACTAATCTCAATAATTTTTCATATTTATTCATTATAACATCGATCAACTTCAACGCTTGCGTTCTATTCACTATTTTCAGATGTTATTATCAGACGACAGAATGCCGTCTAGGAATGGAAGTAGACCCGCTTGCATTCAGCAAGCGGCCGCTATTGTGCTCACGATGGCAATGTCACGGCGCTGCTCGCGCATCGATTTCTTTTGCCCCGGTGCCTGATACAATTACCGAAGCTATTAATCGGGCTGCGTGCGGCGTCATTTGGCACTCGACAGGTCAAAAACCGCGAGACGAGTGCCACCACCGAACAGATGCCCCGCGGGAGGGACGCCATTAGTTATACACGAGCGAACACCGGCTATGCGCACTATAGAGTTAGAGAGAGACAGAGAATCAGAGAAGTCAGAGACGCGTGCAACCCCCCCGAGACCGGCGACACGGAGATGGTCCCGAAAGGGTGTTCAACCCTTCCAGGCCAGGCCAAGGACGAGTTTCGTAAGGGTATCTCGGTTGGCCGCATGCCCGGAAAGTTGAAAACGGAATGAGAAGTACTCGGTGTAAACGACGTCGGTGTTTCCGACCGTATCAACGATCGCGCATTCACTAGACGCGGCAGCCGTCTAAGATCCCCTTTTACGAACGGCAAAACTGAGGGACGAACTTCCATGCGGCTCATAGACGCGAAATTTAAATAATAATTAGAATCTGCGCTCTTCTTCCGCGCCCCGACACCAAAATAGCTTTGGACTCGTGACGAAACGGAAGTTCTAATCGTTTAACAGGGTCAAACACGAAACAGGATTCGATTAAATCGAAGGAGAGAATGGATTCGTTTAAAGCGCCCGTTGTTTCATCGACGATTTTCGCTCAACGATTTTAACGGGGCGCCGGAGAAACTCCGGAAGTGATGCCCCGTTTCTTCAAATTATTGGCAGTTGCATCCGACCGCGAATAGAACGGTTTTATTCGTCTTTTGCGTCGCACTTAAAATAAACGATTTTTTGCCTTGACCGCAGGACGTTGCTCGTTCGAACTGTTTTTCATTCGTCTGACCCGTCGCTCTATTCTCGCTCGTATCATTCCTGCTGAACAAATTTTCCATAGGTCGTTCCACGGAAGCGCAATGAAAATTTCATTCGGTTGTTGGGAATTTTCATTAAATTCTCAGACACCTCTCGACCGCGCACGGCAACAGTATACCGTTTTTTAAGGATCGACCAAATATGTATTTTCATCGCGTATTATTGAACCTCGAGAGATGTTTTGTCTGGCGTACCAGGAATAATCTGAAACGTTTGGAAGAGATTTGCGATTATTTCATCGGAAACGCTAATTGTAGCAGAGAAACGGTTAAATGTTAATCTCGGACTTCTCCATCATTTTAAACTTCTCCTATCTAGTGAATATTTCTATATGTATATTTTATACGTTATAATATTTTAATTGTAATTATCTTCTCGCAAGAAGTAAATTTATGCAATAATTATTGTTTAAAATAATAAAATGTTTGGCATCTTGAATTTAATTTCAAGCTTAATAAAAGATTGATTTATAAATATATATAACAGATATTAAATTCACATGCAGATTCCAGAATTGAATATCCACTTCCTCGATACTGTTAAAACATTAACCATTTTATCCATTTGTCGACTTCATAATCTGTTATTGTGAAAATTCCGTTGAATCTGACGATAATTCAACTTGCCGTAACTTTTTATCAGAGCTGCCAGCTACAAACTGCAATACGCCGCAACAAAAGCACGAGAAACAGATTGTGTTAAAGGTTCAACGAAGGCATTCGAACTCTTTCACTTCAAATGAAATCTGACATTTTATGGAGCGTAAGGGCAAACGAACATTTATGAAATTTTAAGTAGCTGTTACTGCAGCACGGAACGGGGCGAAGAAAAAGAGCTAACTTCCGATGTTGCGTTATCCACTAATCATGAACGGCTATAGTTTGTAGCTATAGGTCACCGGCATGTTCGCAGTCGATACTAGACTTACGTGTTACTCATATCACACACAATGTGCTGTTCGCACTTTTGTAGTTTTCGTTCTTTTTGCCACAGTACAAAATAAAAATTATATCGTTAACGTGACGTCGAATGCATTTAATTAGACGATGCACTACTTGACCTCTATTAGCAATCATTAATTGCCGAGTTTGTTTGATATATCATATTCGACTAACAAATGTTATTAAATAATTGTTATCAGTTTATTTTTGTAATCAATATTAATTGATGAAATGCAAAAAACTAAAAAAAAAACTAATTGCTAAACTTAAATAAAAATAATACCAATATGTCATTTTGAAATATAAATTATAATCGAATAACGAATTGATTTAATTGATAGCTTTGGTCATAGATATTATTCAATATGCAATACTTCGGGGAAGGTGTGCTTTGAGCAGAAAGCATACGTCATGTTATCGATTAATAAATGTCAGAAGGAAACTAGAACTTCTGGAACAGGGTCGGATCGAGATAATAAAATTACAATGTCGCATTTTACGGTTGAAAAATGCAAATATGCATTTAAAAAATTGAGTTTCCTAATGTATATGTATATTATCATTTTTATTGTTCCTCTTTGATATTTTCTTATTTTATTATTTTCTAGAAAAATAGCAATAAAAGCAAAAAATTATGAAAGTATATTTGCGATATTAGGATAGGCTATTTTTATTGCACGAAATAATAATTATTAAAATAATTATAAGAAATATAATTTTTATATCATTTATATGCTGTTTTACAATAGTAGATTTAATCCTTTTTAACCCGACTCTGGTTGTCTTTGATTATTTGGCAGATATTACACGTCTCATACTCTCAACCTTCCAAGGTATGAGCTCCCTATACTTTCATTATCCCGAATCGTGAAGTTTCTGAAGAAAAATGTATGTCTAATATAAAGAATTTCTACATTAAATAATAATTATTAAATTAATTAAAGAAATACAATTTTTATATTATTTATATATCATTTTACAGCAGTAGATCTAATGATCAATCCCTTTTAATCCAATTCTGGTTTCTATACGTGTAAATGCCTTTGGCCGCTTGACAGACAATTATACACATGTCCAATGCTCTTTCACCCTCAATCTTCCACCTTTCAAGGTATGAGTTCCCTACTTTCATTATCGCGAATCATCAAGCTTTCGAAGAAAAGTGTATGTCTAATGTAAAGAATTTCTACCTTGTAACAGTTATATCATTTTACTAAGAAAGATAAAAATACAATCTTATAAAATAAAGTAATTATACATAAATGTTATCTTAAAAAGAGATGTTATAAAAAATTTAACAATTAAATTTATTATATTCCCCATTAATATTAATAAATGTAGAAAATAATCGTGATATTATATTTAGAGAATAAAAAATTTTTAGATTGATTATAAAAGATGTTTTCTTTTTACGAGCTAACAGTTTTGATGTAAGAAGATCTCATAGATTATTGGCTAAATTTAATGTGTTTGCTAGATGTTGTTACCCAACAGCACTCCGAAGAAACCGGTTCACTTCTGGCCCTCTTCGATCTAACGAATCACATATTTCACTCTTAAGCACGGCACTTTGTGGCCAATTAACTTCGATATTGCGAGCAAAAAAAATCAGATCACCGTCGCTACGATTCAAGTGAAAGATATCGACTACGAGACGTTGTTGCGTATAGCAAGAAGAATGCGTTTCAAGTATATCTTACCGACTGAAACGATATATCCATATACCTTACAGACCGATTTCGCGGTCAATTAAACATAATTTATGAAACAAAATGATACATCGATTGTATTTTTAAACCTATAGTGATATCTATAAACTGCGCAATTAAAAATATAATTTGATTTGTATTGGATTTTATATTCTCTCCAGAACGTACATTCATTCGCATTTATAAGTAAAAATACCGTTAATGGTACTAATGTCAGTTAATAATAGTGACATTGGATATCACTTATATTTCCTGTAATTTCCAGCTATTTGTGAGACATCAGACATCTTTCACCGATATTGATCGGTGTGGTTTTAATAGATGATTAAGCGTTCTTGATATTCTAGACGCGTGGAAGTTCAGCACGAAATGCACACGAAATAGTTCAAAGGTCGTGAGAACGTCGACCTTTAACATTCCTGCTGGTCGGCTCGCCATCAGCGGAATCGAACGGTGGCTACCTGCGAGCGAGGGTCAAAAGCGAAGGCGATGGAAACCGAGAGCTAAGGAAATGTAATTAAATGTATATCTACGGTAGCCCGACGTACTTTGATAAAATATATATCCCTCGTATACACACGTAAAGTTAATTTGACTATGATGAGATAATATATTCATTTCCGACATATTTTCAGGTTGGCATTCTTTCGCTTTAAAAAGAAAAAGTTCCATAAACAATGTTTACTTGGCTTTTCACTAGCATGAGGGAATAAGGAATTTCAATAAAAATGATTCTCTTAAAATTCATCTTAATTAAAAGTGCTCGTTTAATATCTTCCCCTCGAATCTTCTCTACATCTGAAGTCTTCCTAAACTTTGACTTTCTTCGTTTTTTGCAAACGTCATGTCCTTTTGTAATTATGTTCCTAGTGACAGATATTTGAATGTACGCAATTAATTTTACGGTTATTTCGTATTATGCAAACACGTTATATCGCAGCTATGGGATATTTCAGTTGTCAACGACCGAGGTTTCGTCGGTTAGCCCATATACGTCGAATACATTTATGATGATAGCGATATCCTAGTGTTAAATGAGAAATCCTTTGCAACATTGTATGGTCGATAGCCCTTTGGGGCAAACACAATCCTAGATTGATCCATTTTATATGTATTAATATTGTCAACGTATCAATATTGTTAATTGGCGACATGTCAGCATAAACTTTGCCGCTGATTTGCCGTGATATACCGAGTATATCGAGATTTGATTATATGGATATTGGTAAGCTTATTGCGAAATGCATTCCTGTGCGAATATCGTTATTGATATCACATTCGAACACCATTATTATGCCAAATATTTTTGCAAATCATATTTGTGTTTAATATGATATTTAATATTTCACGTCTGTAACTCTAAATGCGTTATATTATATCTTAAATTATATTGTAAAACATTAAATAATCCCTGCAATTTGATTCTTTTGGTATTCAATGTTGCACAACAAAGTATAAATAATAATAAAAATATTGAAAAAACCATTAGAAGCTAGTTTCGCACAATTTTGTCATTTTGTGTGTTATCTTTGCCATTAATTTATGAAAAATAAAACCATTTGGTATAACGTAATATAATTTAAATAAATCTCAAAGCTATAAAATACGGTTTTGTAAAACTGTCCAAAACATGATTGTACGATGTATGAAAACGCTAGAAACCCGTGTATTAAACTATTAATTGGTTTAGCTGCACGAAATTAGCTACGCTTGTATTATGCGTCAAATAGTGTCTGTTTGTAGTCTTCTTCCGTGAATACCGAATGCAAATTGCATTTGGTCTCACGTCACAGCCAACACATCTGAATTACTCTGCAAATCTTTGCACGTGCACAGCAACGGAACTTCGGGCGACAACGACATTCCGTTATTGGAGCGTGCATCGGAAGCCATAATCTTGTCGGTCGAAAGGATCGCGCTTTGTACTCGGAAGTAAGACAATTCTATTGCATGATATATTCACGCTTAGAGTAAATAAATCTGAAAACGTGCTATATTAATTTTTTAATGAAGAATCACTCTTCAATATTATCACGAACTATAAAATAGAGTCAGATTGTTCGCGTTTAAATTGATTAATTAATTTAATATTTAAGTTAATTGTTATAGATCTCTTCTTATTTTAAACTTTCTAGATTAAAATTAAAGATAAAGATACGTAGTTAAAAAAGTAGTTGACAACCATTATTTTACGTGTTCTACGACTTGAGACTTCGCAGATACCAGTCGTTATCCCGCCGGACAAGTCCGTGGCGTGTCCGCATCCACGTGCGGCTTCTGAATATTTTATACGCGTAATATTTCCGCGGGGCCGGGCGAAAGAAGGTCCTCTTCGATAGCAATATCGGTGGTACGAAGAGCGCGCCGTATACGAAGGGGGGATCTTGGATGCACGCGGTGGATAGGAAAGAGCAAGGGAGAGAGAGAGGGAAAGAGAGAGAGAGAGCTAGAATGCTCCTTGCAATAAGGGTGAGAACGAGCATGTGCCGTTGCCCCATAAGTACCTGGAATATATATTGTCGCGATGCTACACTGCGAAACACCGGTAGCTCACGCGGCGAACCGAGATAGATAGATAGACGAGGAGACGGTGGTGGCTGGCGAAGTAAAGCGCGAGAAGAAGACAAAGAGAGACAGAGGGAGGGAGGGAGAGAGAGACGCACTTGCTCTCCAAGCAATTGCGCTCTACGTGCCGTCGCTGGAAATGAAAAAGGTACGCGACGGAGGGAGGGAGGGATGCACTCGATATTGTTTCTACTGCTTTTACGTTCCTTCGTCCTTCTTTTTCCTCTCTCTCTCTCTCTCTGTCTGCTACCTTGGCTCTTTACGTTCGCATTCGCTGTCTCTGTCTGTTTTTCCTTCCTATGCCTTTCTCTTTCTCATTCGTCCTGCCTATGTTATCTAGTTTACGATCCTACCGTTGGTCGCTTATAAGGTGGCCCGTCACTTTATTGCATCTGTGATCTTTTCTTTTATTACGTCCCGCACGCAGCGGAGAGACAGAACGGCAACTCCGGTCTTTATGGACGCAATTACGGTGCATCCGGAGAGCGTGCGAGCGCTCGCGAGCACAATCGACGAGCCGGACGTGAAACGTTCTTCTGAATGGTGCCGCACAATTCAAAAGAGAAGGCAGTAAGTAAGTCTCGGTCGATCGCCCGGAAATTCCGCGGGCGATCGCGGATCTAAGAAAGAAAGTTAGAGTCTGTTTTTGTGCAGGAATCATGAAAGCTTTGAAATTAATTTATATTCTCGGCGCAAGCCCAATCCTTTTACCAGATATGTAATAACACGAATATGCATTTAGAGAATTAATATATATTGCTTCGAAGAGGGCTTTGTTTTATAGAAAAAAAGGAGTTGTTAAAATAGCGTACACTAATTTATGCTCACCGGTATTAAAAGTAAACTTCTAATATTTTTGTTATACTTGAAAATGTTTCAATAGCAGCAACGAAAAGATCACGTATGCACTCTGCAAATAATATTTTCTTAAAAGAAAATTAAATAAAATAAAATTGTACATGTATATCATTAATGTAAAAGTGAATATATCCGGGAATGTCTCTATATCCAATAAAATTTTATGATAGTAATGAATGTTAAAAAGCAATTATATAACTTTTAAACAAAATGTGAGTATAAGAGTCGAAAGTTTGTGCGATTTAAATGCCAGCGAAAGCGGAAGCGGTGAAGATACACATCGACAAAGATAAGAGAAAAGTTTAGCATAAATAAATTACCAAGAATAATAATAATAAAGGATACAAAGATCGGGCGAGAGCGCGTATACGCGCAATCAAGTTAGTCCCTCCGTCGGCCACTTTCGCGTTGTTTGTCTTAACGTTAATTAGACGCAGCTTTCTTTCATTATAACTTCGGAGCGACTCGACGATGTCAGAGAAGTACGCCAAATTCCTCGAATCACCCTTTAATAACATTCCACCCCTTTCTTACGACAATCATCCCCGGGAATCCGGGGAACCATTCTTCAAAGTTGCCTTTGAAGTTAACGTCCGCCAGGATTAGGGAGGGGGAGGGGGGAGGATGGTGGTGGGTCCTTGCCCCGGGAAGGGGCATCAAAGAGATCGCGATCGCTGACAGGTGCACGATAAATTGGCCCGCCACGATAATAAGAGGTGCCTCGTCCTGCGTGCCTAGGAGGCAAGCCGATACCAAGGATACCAGATACTTGTACGACACCGATGCCATAAATTTCGCGAGAAACAACGTGCAATTTCGACACCTCATAAATCGCGGCCGACCCGGCCATCGTTGGGTCCCGCCGCTTTTCGAGCCGCTGGATCGCCACCAAACCGTGTGCAGTGGGTAGGTGGTAGGTGCAACGTGCGGTTGAATTTCAGTTGACGCTCTCCGATGCGCGCGCGGGCCGCGGGGCGCGCGACCTGGTATTTCGCCTGACATAGCAAACACGATGTCCGACGCGTGCCAATGAGAGTACGCTATTTACAGAACAAAGAATCGTTGCGCACCGAGAAACTACAAATACGGACGGCGTGGAAAATTGCTTCCTCCCAGTTACTTTCGCAGAAAGCTTTCGAAATTCCGCTCTCTCGCCCGCGGTACGTTGCAGCCATATCAATTTATACACGTTGGTATTCGTTTACCGGAAACATTTCTCGCTAAGCTAATCCGAGTCTGCCGCTGCAGGTGGAAGCGGAGGAAGAAATACCTATCAAGTGGAAACAGAACAATGAAAATTGCTCACGATCTTCCGTCTGCTTCGATATTCGGTGTAATCCGGGAATGATAACGCGAAAGTTTCAACTACAATTTTGCAACACTTGGCTGGTTCAGTTTTGCTCCAATCTCTGCATTATATAACTCGTGCTATTATAAATAATTTCATATTTTAATTATTGCAATGCTATTCAATTTGCTTGCGTATCACAACCAATTTACACAAGTAGAGAACGATGTTAAATTATTTGAGAAGAGAATTTAGTTAATTTTGTTCGGAGTATCAACCAGCATAAATCACATCGTATTTGGAAGAACGCCCGTAATCGGGCGGTTAAAATTAATAAACCAAATGCAATAGTACGATAAATGTATCAACACATAAATATTGAAAAAGTTTTATCGGCGTATATTTGTAATATGTATGCCGATTAGTACGAAATCAAGTACGAAATCTTAGCGGTGCGCCGCGTTTATCTTGACGCAAATAACGCGCGAGGCTGTCAAAGATCGTCGTGACAGGCATTTTCTGACACGTAATGATGAATGGAGAACCCGGCGTCGCGCCGTGACGCTCTTTCGACCGATTAAACATAGCCCGACTGCGATATTTATACAGGGGCGTCGCGACAAAATCGAAATGCGTTTCGCATAACGAACAGTGCGTCGCCGTCGCGCTGGCGCGTGTTTGAGAGTGGCTGTCACGCGAGGTGACGATCCTTTCACCACCAATGCCGTCGAGCGGGTGGCAGATTTTTAATTAAAAAACAAACTTTATCATTGGTGCACACCGGCAGCCGCCGGTCTGGGCATAATTTACACGACGAAATAGACGAGCCGCCATGTTAACGACGCGCGGCGGCGCGCGGCGGTAGTGGCAGCGCGGCGCGGCGGCGGCAACGGCAGCGCAACGATGAATCCTCATCCTCTCGAAATTTTAATTAAAACTAATATTCACTAACGAATTTTACCAGTCCCACATAGCCGTTCCCTCTGTATCGAGTACTTTCATGAATGATCGATTTAGCTCCATTTGCTAAATTGGATTGAGAATTGCGCGATTTGCAGTATGTCGACAGCGGATATCGATGCCAGCAAATTATAAGTAAAATTGTAATGCATCAAATTATTTATAATCAGCATTAATTACGATATGTCTCGTGTTTCGTAGTGTTTCCTCCAAAGTGAAAAATGCGTCAGATACCGAGCGCAGTAATGATGGATGAATAATATCCGAGCTTGAAACGGATTACAATTACGCGCGCGCGCGTGTCTTCCAATTTATTGTAATAATTATTTCTCTTTATCGCATAAACGGATTATCTAAAAAAAATACGAATAAAAGTACTTTATCTCGATTAATTGTTTTATCTTTTCTCATTTCTTTCCTATTTCTCGTACAGTTTTTTATTTCCTTTTTACATTGTTCGTTATAAAGAGAAATTTCAAATTTATTCTCTCGGTTTCACCAAGTTCAGGGTTAAGCTAGCTATTTCTCGCAATGCAAATACAATGGCAATTAATTCCTCAGCCGTGTTCCCGCATCTGCACGCCGTCGTCGTCGAAATTCTTTACGGTGAGTATTGTGCGTAATAGTGGACTGGGAGATGGTTTCACGTCGTCGTGCGGTGGGGAACCCTCGATATTCCACCGCGACAAGCCAGTTTCACCCCCACGGCTGGAACGCACGCGCGCGCGCGCGCGCGCTCCGTCATTGTGAGAAAAACAATGCAATTGTTTCGGGCTAATGTGGACAGCGGCGGCTTGTCCATTAGAATACGCTGCCGTGGGACTCGTTCCGGGGGATCTACGGCGACTATGCCGTCTGCGTACGCGACTCTCTTCCCTACATTTCGCACCGCTGTTAATCCATTCCCGATCCATTATACCAAAGGCCGAGACACCCCGTGTGTACCTTAGAGACGCGCTAATTTATCCGGTTCTGGCCTCTCTCTTCCCCCGGCTTTTGTATCGCACTTTCATCTTTCGCTAGACCGGTCCGTGTGACGCGCGCAGGGGTAGCCGCGGCATTAATTATTTCTGTAATTAGTACCGCGTCCACCCGGGAGGATAGGAGAAGTTGGCGCGGCCGGCCGACCGACGCGGCGCGACGCGACGCGGCGGTCCACTGCGACGATCGCGGAATAAATATCGCGCCCGGGCATGATCGTGACGCTGATGAGTTCAGGGAGTCGCGCGCCATCAGGATGCAAATGCGATCGCCTTATTTACAATTCATGCTGAAGGGCCGCGTTATTAAAAAATTGCGACATCACCGTAGCGCGCATATCGTGCACAGGAGACGCAATTCGAAGCGATGGGATTGATCGAGCTGAGCTTGACTTTAATCAGCGGCTACACTTTAACAATATATTCAAAGATACATATCTCTGCATCTTTCACCAAATAATTTCTTTTTTCAAATTTTAAACTGCGTCCTTAAATTTCTAAGAGATATTCACAAACCACGTTTATATTTATACTTTCTCCAATTTTTTATCATAATTATTTTAATTTTAATTACACGGCATTTTTATAAAATTATGTAAAAAAAATCAAATTTTTGCGTTTATTATCATGTTACCAAAGTATAGCGAATAATGATTTTAAACTTGTTTTCTTAGCTTTTTGCAAGGTTTATGTTTAATCGCCGCTATATTCTGATGGATCACCCGGCAATAATTTATGTCATGATGCGGCTTTGCACCTCCATCTGCCGTCAACATATACATTCGTCTACTAACCGTTCTCTCGGTAGTTCATAATCTTCGTGGTTTTAGCTCGTGAAATAATACATCGCGAGGCGCTTTTGAACGTACGTCCGATCGATCGTAACAGCAATAAATGATTAAAAACGGACTCGCGTGTACGCAGAGCACATATTTTGGCACGCTCTCTTGTCTATTTTATTCGTGCTTATCTTTTTCACATTTCGTTGATGATTTTATAAATGTGAAACGATCCTTTCGTATTTTTGGCGAGATAAAAATAGACCTGTTCGTTTTAGCTGAACTTCTTGCACAGTTAATCTTTTCTCTTTTTCTCTCTAACGTGAAAAAAAGAAGAAAAATACAGAAGTTCAGCTAAAACGAACAAGGCTAATAATTAAGTATTCAGTAATAATAAAATATTTTATATTTAACTCACTCTTTTTAAATGAAAGACTTTTATATCGCGGATTATTCATATCCCGTGAATATTATTAATTGCTTGCAATTATATGCGCGTGCGAATAAAATGGACGAAATACATATGCATAAAATATATTATTTTCTTACCACATTAGAAAATTTGTCTCTCTTCATAATATACAGATATTATCTTATTCTATTTAAACGATAATGTAATAAATTAAAAAAAAGAGCGTCCGTCACACATATATATAACAATATATAACAACACACTATTTCGGCAATAAACTCGAAAGATCAGATATTTTGACGAATGACCGCCGCCGTCTTTCGTCACGATAGTTTATCATCGACCGGAAACTTTGGTGGAATGTTTCGATCGGCAGCGGTCCCTTGTGCGATACCTTGGTGTGTGCGCACATACCTATCTGTGTACGCACGCACGCACACCGGCCATCCGTGAAAGCCAAACTGGAAGAACGGGATTGGTACTTATGACCTTAGCGCGACCGAAACTCATTTCATTCACCGATTCGCTCGGGTTCGTTCCTCTCCATGCTCGACCAGACGCATGAGAAATGGAGCCGCTGTAACCTGCAATTTTATACCTGGCATTTAATAGAAAGCAAGTGCGCAAGAAATGTACGAGAGGGCTATAACAGCCGATCGTCGGTCGAACGCTTCCTACGTATATTCGAGATAATTCTTGAGCCGCGATAAACGTACTTACTTCGTTCCTTAAGTGCGCGATGGTAAATGTAGTAATTAAGGAATTATGTCGTCTCGTTCCGATCCGAATACCGCGCATTGTAATCTAGCGATCAGTCCTGATCGCTGCTGATAATGTTATGATTGGACATCTCTGATTTTTTGTTTTTAGACTATATAACAACACAAAATGTTTTAAACTATTATTTTACCTTACCTCAATGCATTTTTTGGATATTTAGTTAGAAACATTAATTTCTATATTGTAGGCTATCTTGTTTTTTACCACGAGAAAAAGAAAGAGAGAATACATATATTCCTTTTAATTTTAATGAAAATAGACGTCCCTGATATCCCAATATTGATATGCAGGAATGAGTAGCAGCTACAAATTACATATGAACGATACATTAAAATGAATGTATTGCAGTATCGTTCAATTATTTATATATTATTTATATTAGCATTAAATTATAATTAAAAATGTACATAGAGGTACGCACAGAAGCGGACATACTGTATGTAATTAGTTAATATTGAATTAACACACACACTCTATTATGTATGTCTCGTGTCAAGTAATGTAACTCTAATCTAATCGCACGCGATTAAGAATCGCATCCGAGAGCATTAAGAAAAGCACACGAAGCGAACGTGGTATTCATTTGTACAAAGTCTATACATTATGATGCAGGCGATGTTTCTCAGTCAACATTGTCGCGATAATCGGATGCGGATCGTGCGTGTTGCACTTTGCAAACATATGTAGATGTTGTTCAATATCTCGGAACACTTTGCAATTCGCGTAACGTAGAACAATGCTGTTCACCTGTTGCACCGAACTAGTGAGACATGTCTTGCGGTAAGAAAAAATGTAAAACAAACATGTTTTATGAACAGGTTTTAACGCAACTAAATTTCAAGCGTTGGTGCTTGCTTATCTTGTTTCTCTAAAATGATATTTCTCTCTCCCTCTATTTCAAGGATTATATAATTATGTAATATTGTAGCTTTCGTTGAACAAATATTTTTATTGGTATAATATTTTATTATTTTTAAAGTGAAACGTGAACTAAAAGGTACTATATTTTTCTAGAAATAAGATTATACCGAGAAAGGATACTATTGAATATTATGTGTCACGCGAAGCACAATAATAAATAAATTAGGATTGACAGGATAACGGCATTTCATATCAACACATAAATATAATTCAAATCTTCACGCAGAGCTGATATTACGTAATTTGCTACATTGAATACTAAATGACATTTCATTCATACACATGACAGACTTATTTACAGAGACGGCAAACTATGTAATTGAGAAATTAAATGTGACATTTAATTGTGCTATATTGAAAATGTAATTTTATCATACTTATATACTACATATTTAAAATTTTTAATAAGTTTCTTGTTTTAATTGTGCCTCAAAGTCGTATAAATTTTATCAATAGTGAATATTGCAAACAATTTTAACAAAGGTCTCTTGTTTACACAATTCATATATAACAGTTAGACTTTATTGAAAGTAGTACTGGCAGAATTTGTTAAAATTTATCATCAAACGATTTTTTCTTGTATATAAAAACAAATGCAAAAAGAACAAATAATTAGTACCTTTATTCAATTGCTATTTGTTCATTACGTTCTATCATAAGTATTAATGTAGCATTAATTGAGCTGTTAATACATCATATTTTCTCATTTTGAAAAATATTTTTGCATATTTGAGAAATAAAATAGTTTACAAGGAAATAATATAAGGTCCAATTATTTTAAGAATAAAATAAAAATTTTATCATCTATTAATCCAATTATGCAATTATACAATAAAATAAAACATGTACATGTGTTATTATTCATTTTTATTCTTGTATTGCATACTGTTATTTGTAGTTATGCGATGCCAGTAATATAATTTATATTTTATTCTGCGTATCATAAGGATATATCCTTGTAAAATCCTGAAAAAAAAAACTTTATTATACGAACGAAAATTATATTATCGATTCTTGCATCAAATTATCGAGATCAGATCGTAAAAATTGTGCGTTGCAATAAAAGATATGATAAAATTCCGAAAGCGCCCATATAAACCTCTGTCTTTGATTGTGCTTTCCAATATCGTCGATGCAGCTTCGAAGAAATTCAGCGTTCTAGCCGTCAAGTGTATCGTAAAAAACGTAGTCGGGGGCGCGAGCTGAAAATATTACGGCCGCACTGCTATGCAGACCTGCAGGTCCTCTCATAACGTATGCAGTGCGGGGCTTTATGCGCCAGGTGCTGGTAGTTATATCGTACGTGTCCCGTCGCACTTCTTGCCTGTGTCTGCTGCGAACCGTTTGTATGTATGTATACACGACAAACAGTCCTCAGCTACGAAGGATGGCCCCCGCGTTTTCTTCTCTCGCGAAGCATCTAACGACTCGACTCTCCTCTCCCACCCTCAAAAAATAAACATTTGAGACTGGAGAACAGGTGCGAATTCACGCTCTCGAGAGACAGTACGCACGGAATCTTTAACGAGGTTGCTCGATGCATTCGTGTTCAAGTGGCACGTTTAAGCAGATTGAGGCAACCCAAATCAAATTTCTTCTTTAATATATTGAATTATGCATGTCGACAAAGCACGTAAATTTTTTTTAAAGAACTTGAATTTATGTGCAAGGAAATAAAATAATATATCATAAAGTGTCTGTTATCAGTATTTCAAAATTTTTAGGAATATTTATTTTAAAAACGCTGTATATAAGTAAAAGAAAGTGTGTAAAATCTTTAATAAGAGATAGTTTTTGCATAGAGATATTAAAATTATTTATAGAGAGCATTAATTTAGATTATCTCTTAACAAAATGTCTCTGATTTAACGAGTAAACACTGTCAGTAATGTGCAAGCACAGATCTTCGTTAGTGCAGCAGAAACGGTTAGTTAGACGGGAGAAATCTATAATAAGCTGGTGTACAGAGATATAATCTTCAGCGTGTCACTAAATTGGTAATTCGCTACTCGGTACAAATCTGTACGGTATAGAGTTCTGTTTAACTAGATTTATCTACTCTGCTTCTATTTTTGATGAGTGAGATAATGTATATATAAAATATGCATATATGAGAACATTGCATATACTTTCTTCGCCTCATCTGTGAGAGCAAACGCTCTACGTTTTACCGCTTTGAATAATAATTCATACATCTCACCAATCGTTAAATTCCAAATAGTCCGTGAAACCATCGCTTCTCATAACGATCCCGTATCGCCGCGCGCCGAGCCGACACATTCGCAAACAAACCGGCCCTACCGTTAGCCGGTCAGCTGGATAAGAACGGCGCGAACTATTTGAAGCTATCATGAAATCGGATGTGCCTGTTTTCGAAGCGTTTGAACGAAGCGATGGTTCGTGCGAGGCTGAGTAAACGGCGAGGAGAAGACGATGGCGAAAAGGGAGGAAGGAAGAGGAAAGGAGGAGGAAGAGGAAGAGGAGAATGCGGTGGAGGCTGTCGATCGGTCGCGGTGCAGGCAGCTAGGCTAGTATCGCGCATGAGACAGGCCTAATGCCGTATATGTATATGTGTGTGTATACGCGAGGAAGACAATCACAGCGAAACCCTTTGGGCCAATATTGACGCAGCCTGCTATCGCAATAATGGACAGACGTGTAGGGATAACGCGATGCCGTGGTACTCGCCCGCGTACATTATACTCCCGCTGCGTATGCTTGTGTTTATACAGTTCGCTCGTGTGAAGCCCCGCGCGCGTGTGTGTGTGCGCGACGTACGTCGGTGCGCGCGTACGTATGCACGTAATCGTCGTGTGCGCGTTTTACTCGATAGGAAAACGGTACGCGTGTGTATGTACTGCCGCGAATATGTGCCGTTCGCGATACGCCCGCGCGTCTTTACGGAGCGTGTTTTCGGAGCGAGCGTGCGCGCACTCGAGCTGTCAATCTCGGCGCGCTTAGACAGCGACAGCGCACCGTCGACGCCAACGACCGCCGTATACACTCTCTCTCGCCTAAGGAGGAGGAAGACCTCGTCCCGATGTTTTCCCTGTGTCGACGAATCCGACGAGGATACGGGGCGCGAAAGGGGTCGTCCGCTGAAATTTATTTAACACGGATATATCTCGAGAGCGCGCGCTACCGTGATTGCCTCTACGAGCCCGGCTTACGTCCGCGCGAGAGACGTAAATGGGATTTTTGTGTTGACGCTGCTGGCTCGTTCTTTTGTTCGAGGAGAGTGACTGTTTGCCCGGAACGATAGACTGCCGATGAGCCCCGTCCGTCGGCCCGTTTATTCGCCTCGCATTCATCTCGAATTTCTGTCCGAAAGAAAAATCGAGGGTAACGTTCGCCCTATACCCGAATCATTGTTGTATCGCGAAGCGCGACGCGATCGAGCCAAGCTCGATTCGTGCACGTAGTAACGATACGCACGTAAGTGTACATGTAAATGTCCGGCAGTAATAGAAGTAACGAGCGGAATGAACGAAGCGTATCTAACGGATGGACCTATACACGCGGCCGACTGCGCAATCGCTGAGAACGCGGAGTAAACGCGTTAACGCCAGAATCCTCGACCGATCCTCGGCATTGTTGGGGTATCATTGGAAAATTTCCAACGAGATTTCGGGGGGGGGGGGGGGGGGGGGGGGGGAGCGCAGCCTGCACTCAAATTGTCGATACTTTTTACGACGTATTTCCCCGGCGACTACGCGGGAAGCCTCAATTTCGCGTGAATATGCGCGAGATAACTCTCCCCGCAGAGAATAATACGCATTTAATAATTAACGGCGACGGATGAGACGCGTAAAAACATAATCTTCTCGCCGGTCCAACGTATGGATAGCCCACTTAATGGAGGATGACGCCGTAAAATGCACCGGAGAGCATCGCCCGGAAGATAAATCCGCGCGGAGGGAAAATAAATCATGGGGCATACAAATTGAATTTCGACCGGCGGCCGCGCATCCGTTTCCCGTGTTGCGCGCGGGAGAGGCCCAGTTTCTCTAGATCATGAATCAAGATGACGTTCATTAGACTTTTCGTTTTTTTTCCCTTCATTACGCGCGAAAAATTCGTCTCGACGACGACGGCGACGAAAGCAGTCGGCGTTCGCGCGATCATCTCGAAGACGGCCCGACGACGACGACGACGACGATCTTCCTGATTAAATTGCTTTTCGACCAGGGCGATTTATCCCCTACCTCACACGAGAGATGGCGAGAGCGGATTCAAATGAGATAAGTGATTGTCAAGCTCAATCTATTATAGCGATATGAGACAAAGGGCGACGTCGAATGACGAATGACCGCGATCCCTTGTCTCTGGCTTTGTATCCGCGTTCCTCCTCCGGCACCGCCTTCAATAGCGAACCCGCGTATTTCACTTTTATCTCCGAGCTCGCGTCTCTTTTCGTAGACGAATACACCGTAGAGGGTACCGCCTTGAAATATGAATTTGTTTTTGAAGGGGGGAAAGAGGGAGATCCCTCTTGCGAGCTTCGCGTTGCACCTCGGGAGGATCGTCTTCTTCTCCGCCTCCTTCGGTCGCACGAGGATTCTTTGTAAACCTTTGGAAGAAACGACATTTATTGCCGTTATTCATGGCGACTCGGTTTTGCCGTGATTGCACATTCAATTTATGTCTCTCTTTCCCCACAGTTACGTTTGCTCCCGAAGAGTGGTCCACAACGTCCGAAAGAAATAAATAATTTAGAAGATAAGTTATATTTCAAGATTTGTTTAAATTATTGGAAGCGTTCTGCTTTATTTCCAACTGGCAAAAAGTGGAAATTGTTACGAAGGAAAAATTTAGGTTTTATTTCATATTAATAACATTCGTTTTTAGAATAGAAAGACGAGTATTTTCAGTCCTACCTTAAATTGCTCTTCTATTTATAGAAGTAAACTCGGGAAAGTTGGCCATACAGGAAAGATGGCCAACCTATGTTTTTTCAATCTAGCTCGCCATGAAACATCGAATGAACGTGGGTTGGCCATCTTTCCTGTATGGCCATCTTACCCGAGTTACATAAAATTTGTACTTGCATTTGTGAGGTAAATATTAGTTCGGATAAATTATATACCATTGCAAATTGCGGTTGGTTATATATTTTACTGCGCTTTTGGCGAGTATTTTGAATTCTACGCTTTCCACCGATTGTTTTCAACAGCGTATATACTTATTTGATACGTGAAACTTTTCGATTTATCAATTCATTCCTTCTTCATTCCTTTGTTATTCCCATCGCTTCTCTTTGAATATTAATATAAACATAAGAGACTATAACTCGTACATGAAAGAAATAACTACATCTACGAATAAATTCCGAAACTTATTCTGATATATTGATAAATAACAAATATAACCTTCTAAAAATATATTTTTACATACAACTGTAATAACTTAATAGTTGTTGACGTTAATTAATTAGTTAATATTATAATTTGCAAACTAACATTATATAATAAATGAAAAGGGAGAGAGAGAGAGGAGAGAGAAAGAATGGAAAATGATTATAATCTAGAAATTAATTTTACGTGTGTTCAAGTATAATATAATAGAATTTTATATTATTATTTGTAATTCTACCTTGGGAGTCGATCAATATTATTTTGAAATTCATTTGGTTGCGTTCGATTGCAAGCGGTCAAAGGGAATCAATAATCGGAAGCTTTGAATATCCAACAGGTTTCTCGCAGGAAGCAATCATTTTTCTTGCGGATATCGAGAATCAATCAATTACCGTAACTATTCTGCACAATTATATTGATAAATCGTCTACTCCGACATTATCAATGTGTCTTTTCTATTCGACGCTAAGGTACAGCTGTTGCAAACCAGGTGTAATTAAACTGATGCTAACGTTTTAAAGCCCTTGTCTTTTTTTATTAGCTCACTGAATAACATCTGCGTTAAGCAATGTTTTTTAACTTATATTTACATTTCTTTAAAACTCATATATTTACATTTCACGGTTCAAAGTATTATATTTGTGCAGTAAAACTTGTGTTTTTAGCTGCTGTTATTCACACTTTCTATGTGAAACATGCATATGCCTGCATTTTACAGGAAGATAAAAATAAGAGTAACAGATACTGAAAGTACCAAAAAGAACAGACGCTAGACGTAATGTCGAAATGTTAAAAGTGAATCGAAAACTACGGACTATAATTATTCTTCCGTGCTTTTATTATCAATAATAATCAATTCATCTCTGTTTCACGTAGATTCTCGATGGCGAACAATTAAGAGAAGGCTGTTTACCACTCCCGATATTGAAGCTGCCGCATAAGTGGAAAATAATTTTATTGCAAGGCGCGATTATTTCTCAATAACCACGGACCACAATTTAGGTTCGCAATTGCAAGTCCTCCGCAAGTCGAGAATGTTTTTCTCCTACCCCGTTTCGTATTTATCGCGCGCTCTTTTCCTCTCTCTCTTTCGGTTTCATCCGGCTACCTGCGGTAATGTTCTCTCACACCGTCCGTTGCCTTTGACCACTGCACAAATTGCAAGCTCGAGTCGTGGCAAAGCCACGCGAGCCCTCGCATGCACACACCCGCGCGCCCGCACTCACACGACGTGTGTCCGTGCTGCAGACACTACGGTTAAAAAGTTTGTAACCACGCGTGCTACTTCCACGGAAATTCGCTCCCGCATCATTACAGGAGCCGGGGCCGGATCGTGGTCGGTGCCCCCTGTAATTTGTCGTGGCGCGTGTAAGTAATAAACGTATCACGTATTTCTCCTTGGAAAACTGCGCTCGCTCGTCTCCCTCGCGCTGAACGAGGGCGATCAAAGGAAAAGTTGCGTAAGTCAAGTATCGTAACATGTAAAATATGTATATAGCCGCGTGCATGTCAATATTACAAACTACAGCGAAGTGATACTTGTCTCTACTACTGAAAATTAGCGGTTAAGATAACGCGACACGCATATATGAATGTTGCATTTAATAAAGAACAAGTTTTGTATAATAATATGAGAGATGTAAATATTTTATCGGCAATTTTAAATATGCCTCGAATTAAGAACATAAATGTTTCCACACGTGAAAATATTTATCGACAAATAGAAATTATTGATAAAAATATTTTTCATGTTTCTTTAGATGGGCGTAAAGGCCGCCGCAAAAATTTAATAATACATATTTACACGAAGCATTTATATTTTTTCAGCTACACGTATAGAAGCAATACTTATTATCGAGTTTCCGTGAACGTCAATCAATATATGCATCAAAAACGTGTGACCTGAATAACAAGAATGAACATTAATCCAATAAAGTCGCGCACATCGGCAAGAAAGAGGGATTGTTTTATAATTTGTTAACAGGCAGTTGTGCCACGGAGAGAACGCTATCGATCTTCAACTTCGTATAGCCGTCGATAAATCCTTTCTTGGCGAGTCGGCGGTGCGTTCTGCGCCGAGGAAAAGTTCGACGATATATCCCGACGCGAAGAAAAGTACTAGAAATCTCCGTTACAAAGTTCGACCGTGCTAATAAACCGCGCGTAACAACGACAGACGAGCGGAAGTATCCCATTACGATACCGTTCGTACGTACCACTCGGACTTATGCCAGGCGAGCGCGGGGACGAGTAGGCGAGAAGCGGCCGGGAGGTCCCGCGAGGCGTTAACAAACTTTTGGCGGATATTGTATGCGCACCGCTGGCACCGTGCCCAATTTCAATTGTTCCGTTTCATATTCTTTCTCCCCCTCACACCACACACTGCCCTTTTCCCGCACCGGCGATTCGCCGACTCGTTTTTTGCGCCGCAAATAGCTCGCGTCGTGTACGTACCCGGGCCGCCGGCGCCCCGCCGCGCCATTCAACCCTTGTTTTGCCTCGCGGTGGTGGTACCGGTGTGTCCCGTCTCGTCCCGTTTAGCTCAATCCGCCTGAATGGTGATTAAAAGTGCGCTGCTGCGTCCGGCCGAAGCGCTCGAGAAACGGTGCATAATAACAATGCACGCGATATATCTACATGCGTATGCGAGCACGTACGTACGTGCGACTCGTGCGAGCAAAGCGACGTTTCCTCGTGCTTGCACCACGAATCTTGCAATGTGCAATTCCGGCTGTTTTCCCCGACTCGCGAATAAATTGTCGATCGTGTTCGCGAGCGGAGGACGAGTTCTTGCTCGCCTGCTAATCGTCCTTCCAAGCTAATTCCAGTTATCTTCCGTCGCTGATAGCGTCGCGTAATTGGGTCAGACGAGAGCTGCACACGAAGTCCGATACTGACCTCGGTGTAACTTTCGAGAACTTCCGATAGTCAAACAATAGCTTCTATAGGACGAGGGAGCGCTTTTCGGTCCCTGCACGTGCACTTCCATATTGCCGAGATTCAAACTTGTGTGTTTAGCGCGAGATATTAGGAGGGTAAGATTTAATGACCACGAGAATGTAAGATTAAACCTAGACTCTCTAAAGAAAATTCAAATTTTTAGTAGTATTACATAGACTTTTAGCAATAATGTATGTTATGTACCTATATTGTGGAATTCAATGGCAGGAAATTAACAATTGCTTCGCGCAGTGAAATCATAAACAGAAATACCAAGCTCCTCTGTCATATTGTTCGCTTTACATTACAACATTTCACTATGATTACCATATATAGTAGACAACGCTTTTACGTATTTCACCCCGAAGCAGGGAAATACGATTAGGCTGAGATTGCTCAGCTACCAATTGCTTTGAACTCATCCTCACCACCCTCTATGTGATCTCGTACTAGTTACAGTAGCAGACTGTACCGCTAGATCGACCTTTATCCGTTACTAGAGACGATATATTCTAGACTAGTCTAGATATATATAATAATAATAATAATAATAATACAATGATCATCAAACGATTGAATTCTATATAGATAACGCGAAGGAGATAAGCTGAATGCAAATTGATTAACTTGAAGCTAAGAATTTACAAATCTATATCTCATATAAATCAATAACGGGATATTAAAACATATTTATATGTATTATGAATTTTGTGGACTAATTGTCTTTATGTTTCTCTGTTTCAGGTAAGTGTCACTGCGTCAACGACCGTAGCAGATACAGATAAGATTAGAAGATAATATATATTATTAGTTTCACCGCGGCGATTTTGAATCACAGTCTCTAAAGTTTGATTGGCTAATAATAGATCTCTTTATATATCCGTAAGATTTAAAATAAATATACTTAACACAATACAAGTTGGCACGAAATTTTGAAGGAAATCTCCTCAATTCGTTATTGATCCAAGATTCCAATTATTTTATTACCCATGGTTATCTAAACACAAGCAAATGGCAGATCTTTCTGAAAAGACCCGCGAAATTGAGTTATTGTCGTTATACCAGTAATCTCATGTCTCATAAAGGAAATATTTCGACGGTCTCTTCTCGACATCACCTATGAAACCGGTAACCCCCCAGAAACGCATCTCCCAAGTCTTCATTCTGTCTTGCACAATGGTCTGCTCGCGACAAGAGGAAGCTGTCACGTTCCGCTCCGTGATGTAGGAAACGAGAAGTGTCGTCGTCGTCGCCGTCGTTGGCGCCGGAATTATTCACGAAAGCATACGCGACAGGCATGCGGGTGGCGGTTCACGATCCTTATCCGTCGATAACCATCGGCATACAACATCGATGTTTCGTTCTCCCGCAGGGACAAACATCGGCGCGCGACGGGTGTATCGCGATGGGTATTAGCATAATATTGGTTCCAAAATATGAGTGAACGAGAACAACGTCGTCGGACCGTCGGTAGGGGGCGGAAGAGGGAGCGAAGACCGCCGATAATGCATAAAAGATAAGAGAAGACTCGCTCCTCTGGCACGGTCACGAAGAGGACAACGGGAATCTGAAACTTATCTCCCGCGACGGTATCCAAGCGAAGGACCAAATCGAGAAAGAAAGAGAGAGAGAGAGAGAGAGAGAGAGAGAGAAGAGCAGGAAGGAAGACGGTGAGAAAGGGTAAAGCAGGAGGGAGCGGAAAGTTTGCTGAAACTCGCTAGGTCCGTCTCCGCGCGCTTCAAAGTTATTCCGAAGAATTATTGAAAGTCTTCGGCGCTCTCGCGCGCTTTCCTCCCTCCACCTCTCTCGTTTTCTCACTCGAGATCCTCCGGAGGTTCTTAGCCACCTGCTTCCCTTCTTCTGTAACCGTGATAGAAGCTAGGAGAAAAGAGACCGACGAAACGGACGGATGGACGGACCAAGTGACGGGCGGGAGGGTGGTGGGATTTACTCGCGTCTACTTCCGGTGTAATGAATGGAATCTTAATGGACGGAGCCTTGTTTACGATCCGAGTTTCTCCGATTAATTACCAGCGTAGATGAGGGCGCCGGTTAACGCGGCGGTAATAAACGGCAAAGTTTCCGCAGGCGGGCAGTCACCTCGCCCGTCCTTCCATCGGCAAGATGGTGGCTATCTACGAGAGCAGCGTTCATGTCCGAGCACGAGTTCTCTTGAAACTTGTCGGCTGAAAATCCCTCAGAATTTCTAACAAATTTTTTTTCACTACCGGCTCCGGTGCTACTTGCAAACTCGTTGGAGCAGCCCCGGAGCGGATATCCAGATGCTACTGGGAGCGGACACAGTAATTCCGACTTCGGCGCGCCAAGTTTCACGAAGGGATACAGGCTTGCACTTCGTTTCCTCAATTCTTCATGCCCGTCGTGCCGCGCGGGATGCATCGAGAATATTTCGTCGGAGGAAATACACTCTCGTCTCTCGAATTCCAAGATGCATAACTTACTTGGGAAAAGAAATATTCGCGATCGTTGCTGCGATGCAAATGACAAGTACAATAAAACGCCGCTTCATATTAACATAATTATTAAATATCGAATAATGTATGATAATTATATAGGCAATATGAAATTCCTACTTTCCAATAGAGAGAAATCAATATAAAAATGAGAATTTTTTTAACAAAGAAATTTTTAATAAGAAATTTTTTACTAAAATAAAATCGAGCGTGCACGTTAAGGAAATGTTCATTGTTCAGGTCTGACCATTAAAATTCCGCAAAATTCCACATTTCGATATATTGGTGTAATAGAACTTCCAATAAACTTTCTACCAAGAAATTCGATATAAATGAAATGCATCTAAACTTGATACGAATAAAATAATATAGGTATGTCATTTATTTCTGAATATTGTCAATATGTATATGTATAGGCACTTCTCGAGGCACATGAATCGATAATCCTACTTTCAACTCCCGCACGTTTCTCCTCAACTCTTTTATAAAATTTTCGTACAACCATCTTAGTCTCGCATCGAACAAGTAAAAGCTTCACTATTGAGAAACTTTTTTTTTAAGAGTTACGTATAACGTTTATAAAAACGTTTTTGCAGTTACGTAGACCACTTGAATCAAGAGAATATTTTTTAAATAAATGTAAAGATCTCTAAAATATAATCACGTGAAAAAAATGATATATTTATACTGCATATATGCTATAAATATTTTTATAAATTGTATAAAGACGTTTCAAAAAACATTAAAATTTACGGGTAAAAAGTGAGCAATATTTTATACTCCTAATGTGTACAACGTGTATGTCTAATTTAGACAATGTTCAAGATGTGAGTATATTATATAAATGAACAAAGGAATCAACGTTAAAAAGTTATGCAAGAATAAAGTCATTAAACCAAGGTACATAGTACGGTACTGAAACGAAATGTGTCAGCGTGTAAAAACAGAATTGTGCAATTTCACTTTTACGATCTATTAAAATAGCTGCTCGTGATGCATATGAAAGTGCGGCAAAAGCACACCCATGTTTGTCTTCAACCGCGAATTTTTGCACATTAATTCATTTCCAGCGTCGCGTGTCGCAATATAAACCTCAACGTCGCGCCCAGGCATTCGGTGCTCGACGTCTATCGAGCGGGTAACTCGATCCCCGCGCAACTTTCATATTTATAAGAGCACTAGAGCACAAGCTTCTATAGTTCGAGAACGAGATACGGCGAACACTTTTTCCATGGCGTGCGCACGTGAGCGAAAGACGTCGAGCAAACAACGCAGCGCGACGGGGTCCAGCCCGGCCGAACGCATCCCCGTGCTCCCTGGCGCGCGGCGAGGCGGCTCCCCGATTCACGAAAACGTTACCAGGTACGAAATTATTGTACGACATACAAAAGATAACGTCGGGTCGATGATAGGGCCCTCGCTGCGTCGAAAGGGTTAGCAAAGCATACTGAAGTGGTTTCCTATTGGGGGAACACGCGGTTGCACCGTGTTTGCAGTGTCAGAATGGACGGAGGATCCTATTGTCCCAGCGAGCTTGTTTCTATGCAGATGAGATATGCGCGCGCCCACGTGGACCGACGTACGGACGGACAGAGTCCCTCTTTCCCTTTTGCTTTAACTCCCTCCGTCACTATCTTCCCGTTAGTCCCTTCTTTTTCCGTTTTCTCTCCTCCGCCAGCCTCTCTGGACTGTCTGTTTTTTTCCACGGAGTTTGATACGTACTCCCCCTCTCTATCCCCCTATTGTTTCTGCATCTTTGCGTTTTCTCTGTCGGTCCTCTTCCTTCTCGATAACTCCTGCCTCCCAT